>NW_012267252.1:3905230-3959356 GCF_000151885.1 Dipodomys ordii
GATCTCAGCCTCCTGAGTAGCTAGGATTACGGGCGTGAGCCACCAGCGCCCGGCTTGAGATTGTAATTTTTCTTAATGAAAGTGAAGTGAATCTCATTTTACTGTGTCTGGGAGCTTTAGGCTGTGGTAAAGTACCCTGAGATATGTGACCCATCACCTTAGCCATGTCCTATGACTTTAAAAGTGAAAAAGTTGAAGTAGAAGCTTCAGAGTTGAGTCATACCCCAGTAACCTGCCCCTGCTTCCTAACAGTAACCAGAGGTTAAACTCTGGTAAGCAGGAAGTCAAGTATCTGGTGGCATTAAATCAAACACAAAGCACCAGCTGACACCTCGGCCTGGGGCAGTGCCAAGCCTCCATGTGTCACATGGCACAGACCCAAGATAGAGATTCCGGAACAGGCTGAAAGCAGCAACAGGAACTGCCTAAAAAACAATTCTTTTTTTCTTCTTTGTCAGTCGTGGGGCCTGAACTCTGGGCCTGGGCACTGTCCCTCAGCTCTTCAGCTCAAGGTGAGCACGCAACCACTTGAGCCATAGTGTCACTTCTGGCTTTTTCTGCTTATGTGCTGCTGAAGAATCAAACCCAGGGCCTCATGCATTCAAGGCAAGCACTCTACCACTAAGCCACCTTCCCAGCCCTAAAAAAGCAATTCTTAACCTTGGGATCCAGACTGGGCAGTCCAGCTCATTTCTGTCCCTGGATTGTTCCTGACAATGCTGATGCACAACAGCAGGAAGAAAAGAAAGAATACAGTCTTCTGCAGGTTTGTAAGCATCTGGAATAGAGAGAGCTGCATGATCATTACATGGGAAAGGTGGGCTGTTTTGCTTTGTTCTTTTGTTTGGCTACACCATGTTTTTCTTGGTCTGAGAATAATCACACAAAAAGAGCAAGACAGGGCTGGGAATGTGGCATAGTGGTAAGTGTTTGCCTAGTATGCATGACGCCCTGGGTTTGATTCCTCAGTACCACATACACAGAAAAAAAGCTGGAAGTGATGCTGTGGCTCAAGTGGTAGAGTGCTAGACTTAAGCAAAAGATGCTCAGGGATAGTGTCCAGGCCCTGAGTTCCAGTTCCAAGACTGGCCCAAAAAAAAAAAAAAAGTAAAACAGGCTTTATTCAGTAAGACCCTCCTTGACCAATGCCTAGGATTCAGAGTTCCTAGAATCAGCTCTACCAATCATATATTGTCTAATTCTATTTATATAAAATGTCTAGAATAGACAAATAAGTCAATGAACGGATTGGCAATTGCCAGGTGATGCTAATGTCAGGTGACTTTTCACTGCTGACCAAATTTAGTTTGTCTGATGGTTTCACAAGTTTCAGGTCATAGTCTTGGTCCATTACTATGGCTCATACTGACTGGAGCATCACAGTAGAGCTACTTTCTTTATGATGATGTTGGGAAGCAGAGACTGATAGGGAGGAACAGGGTACAAGGTATATCCTTCACAGTCCTAACTACAGTGGCCTACTTCCTCCTCTGTCCAGCTCCTAATTCCCCACTTAGCTATGAAGCTAGCATCCTTGTTTTTCAATCACCTCACAATGATACCACCAGCTGGGGTCTGAGACTTCAATTCATAACTCTTTTGGGGTGAACACTTCATATCCAAATTGTAACATTTGATCCCTAGATTCCCAAGAGGCTCATAATCATACCATCTCATATCATATCATACCACCATACCAAAATATCATACTATCTCATAATGAAAATTACATTCAGCTCTACCTCCAAGAATCCCCAAAACAATTCTAGCATGGCTCAAAAATCCAGTTTTCCTTTAAGACCCAAGGTAAATGCTTAGCTGTAAGTTCATATATATACAGATATATATATATATATATATATATGAGCCACAGTGCCACTTCTGGTTTTCTGGTGGTTTACTAGAGATAAGAGTCTCATTGACTTTTCCTGCCCAGGCTGACTTTGAACTGTGATCCTCAGATCTGAGCCTCCTGAGTAGCTAGGATCACAGTGAGCCACTGGCACCAGCCCCATATGTATATATAAATACTTCCAACGAGAACTGGCAAAAGGTAAACATTTCCATTACAAAATATTGGACTAGAATTGCAAGGAAGGATTGGACCAAAGCAAAACTAAAAGCCAGCAGAGCAAATAATAAATCTGTAATTGCAACACCCATGGCATGTGGTTGCATAATGTGAGATCATAGTCTCAGGATCTCCTGGCAGCCCACCCCTAGGACTTGCCATCTGTAGCCTACATGCCCTCTCTTATGGGCTGGCTCTGCTATAGCATGGGACTTTTCTGAACAGATATTCCAGGTTCCTGGCACATCTAACTTGTTCAAGGTCCACTGATTTAGCCTCACTCTCACAGCCTCACACACTGACCTCTAGAGGGCTGCCTTGAAGTACCTCCAACCCTCCCATGTACTGCCCAGGCCTCCCAGGCTTTCCTTTGAAATGTGAGCTGAAGTCCATGACACTGCACCTCTTGTACTCTTTTTTTTTTTTCTTTGTCGGTTGGTGGGGCCTGAACTCTGGGCCTGGACACTGTCCCTCAGCTCTTCAGCTCAAGGCTAGCGCTCTACACTTGAGCCATAGCACCACTTCTGTTTTTTTCTGCTTATGTGGTGCTGAGGAATCGAACCCAGAGCCTCATGCATGCAAGGCAAGCACTCTACCACTGAGCTACCGTCCCAGCCCCAACTCTTATACTCTTTATGCCTGCAGAACTAGCTAGCTGTACATGCATGGACAAAGGCTGCAACAGCAATTGAGTACTTGGATGGCTAAACACAAGGAAACACTTCCCTATGCAACCCTGCCCTTTTCCAAATGAGTTGACATCTCTTCATACGAAAGCCTATGATAGGTGGGGTCTACCCAATTCTTGAGATGTCTCCAGGCACACTTTCTATCATCATTGATACATAGTATTTAACATTGTTTTGTTTTGCTTTAAAGTCAAGGCTTTGTACTTGCTAGGCGGTCAAGATACCATTGAGCCACCTAGACACACCTCAAACCCTGTTATTCTCTGGTCAAAGTCCATTCTCACTTCTACCCCCTACCTCCAATCCCCACCCCCATGTACACCTAAACCACAATCTGCTTACTTCAGGCTTCCTGGATCACAGATGTACATCACTGTGTCCAGTTTTCTTCAGTGGAGAACAATCTCATGGACTTTTCTTCCCAGGTGGGCCTGGAACTATGATACTCCCAATCTTGGACTTCCATGTAATTTGGGATGATAGGTGCATGCCACTGTGCCTAGCTATGGGCTGAAAAGGGATCTCATGAATTTTTCTGCCCTGGCTTCCTCCCATTGGGTCTCCCAAGCAGCCAGGATTATAGGCCAAAAACACTGTTGGCTTCTCTCTACAGTTGTTAATTTCTTCAGAAGACACACTTTTCCTAGAGCCCAATATTACATATGATTCTTTTTATTTTTGTTGTTGTAGGGCTTGAACTCAGAGCCTGTCCTTGAGATCTTTTGCTCAAGGCTGGTGCTCTACCACTTTGAGCCACAGCACCACTTCAAGTTTTCTAGTAGTTAATTGGAGACTTTCCTTCCTGGGCTGGCTTCCAACTGAAATAATCAGATCTCAGTCTTCTGAGTAGCTAGGATTACAAGCATGAGTCACTGGCACCTGGCTGCATAGGACTTTTTTCTGGCCAAACTGCAAGCCTCCCAAATCCTTCTGGTCTGTTTTTTACTCCTATTTCACATTGTGAATCTGTCTAAAAGCAGCCAATAATACTAATAATACTTATTGCTCTTTCTAAATTCTGGGCTTCATTGGGATTTCAATTCAATTTCAGATCAGTTAGTCCATCACCTTAAAATTCACCTTCACCTTTCTAAGTTCATGGCAAAACTCAAACAAATTTTTTGCCACAATGTCACATAAATGAGCTAGTCCAATTCTCAATAGAATTCTCATTTCCATCTGAAACCTTATTCTCTATATTCCTATTCAGTATTGTGGTTTTCTGAGCTTACACATCAGAATCTTCCAATAATAACTTATATTCAGCATTATTCTTAGCAAAATTAAGATTAATAGACTTTGCCAGAGAACCACAGAGACATCCAAGTACAGAGAGCAAAGAGGTTTCTTGCCTGGAAAGGGGGCCGGCAAGACTCCTTCTCACTAGGGAGGAATGAGAAGCAGCACATGCTATTGTCTGAGGTGGTCTATATAACCAAGGAGGTTTAGGAGGGGCTAGGAGGCAGAGACCCTAATGTGGACGTGTGGGCTAGGGGCTTCATCATATCGGACTAGGATTTATGGCTGCTATCCAAATAGTAGATAAGGGTCCGGCAACTGCCCAGACCTGAAGGTCACTCTAAGGGGTTCTTGTTGCCTTATATGGTGGTAGCTGCCCCAGAGAAGTGCTATCCAAGGTAAAGGGGGTTGGAGGCTGATTTACTGCCTTTACTACAGGGGTCTAGTGTTGCTTAGGAAAGGAGCATGCTAAGCTGTAGAGAAGGAAAGGGAG
The DNA here is from genome assembly GCF_000151885.1 of Dipodomys ordii. Taxonomy (NCBI): domain Eukaryota; kingdom Metazoa; phylum Chordata; class Mammalia; order Rodentia; family Heteromyidae; genus Dipodomys; species Dipodomys ordii. The sequence goes on from NW_012267252.1 coordinate 3,909,723, forward strand.
TCATTTCACTAGCAATTACAAATTTCAAATTCCACTCACAAAGCAGTTCCAAAGGCTTTTGAACTATATGGTCAAAAATAGGCAAAGCAAGCTGGGCACTTGTGGCTCACATCAGTAATCCTAGCTACTCAAAAGCTGAGATCTGAGGATCATGGTTCAAAGCCAGCCTAGACGGAAAGTCCGTGCAACTCTTATCTCCAATTAACCACCTGAAAACCAGAAGTGAAGCTATGGCTCAAAATGGTGGAGTGCCAGCCTTGTGCAAAAAAATCTCAGGGACAGCACCCGGGCCCTGAGTTCAAGCCCCACAATTGACTGAAAAAAAAAGTCAAAACAATAACCTCAATTTTCTGTGTGAATTAAGGTTCCTTAGAGGAACAGAACCAACAGAATACCCACATTCCATAACTATCTATATATGTACTATAAGAAGATTAGGTCGACTTACATGATTGGAGTCTGCATAGTCCCACAATGACCACCTGAATGGCAAGGACACCGGTTCCTGCACAGTCCAAGAAGATGAAAACCTTAGCATAAGAAGGATCGGTGATGTATGTCCATTTCAACTGTGAAGACCTAGACACTCTCTGGGAAACTGCAGGTACAAGTTTATGTTGGAAGGCTGAAGATGCTGGAGTCTGATGTCCATGGATGATAGCAGCAATGGATTAACCTATTCAGGAAGAATTGAGTTTGCACAGTAGATATGCTTCTTCCTCCATCACTTTCAAGCCCCCAGTGTACTGGATGGTGCCACCCACATTCAGAGAAATTCTTCCTTATTACTTGCTATCCCACATGCCAATCATATCTGGGAATGCTTTCACAGACACACCCAGAACTGTGCTGTAACAGGCTCTCAATCTAATCAAGCTCACAATCAAGATCAATATTACAATATTATTTATGGGGAGTGATGAAAATGCTCAAAAGTTAAGATTGTGATGATGGCTTCATGACTGTGAAATACTAAAAAATGACTAATTGGGCATTTTCAAAAGGTGATTTTTCTGATTGCCAGCCAGGGAAGAGGGCCATTCCACCAGGCTTCGCCTCTATGTAAAAGGTCATATGATGAAAAAGTACACTATATTTTATTACTTTCACCCTGTGTAGTAGCTGAGACTCAGATTTAAATCTGAGTAGATTAACGAGCACTGATGAAATTCAAGTCTTTAATTAACGAAAACATTCTATATTTTCTTAATTCCACTGTGATATGGTCTCCAGTTGCAAAGTTAAAGAAGGCAAAGACTAATCACATGACAAGAGACAGTTGCTATAAGCCAGAATCTAAGTTTATAATCTTGATACATCAAATTATAGTAACTGAACATCTAGATAGCATGTTTTAAATATAGAACAAGTATATGAAAGGGGTGTAGGCAAGAGCATAGAACCAAACCTAACTTTCTTTTCATTAGGAAAGTCTAGTTCTAAGTCTACCAGGCTGGAAGACCTAGTGCTAACACCAATAATGACATTTTTTTTTTCTGTTCAGTACTACACAGAGGCTAGAGGATGTACCATTTCAAGACTCAGGAGCAGGTGCTGCTGATAAGGGAGCTGAGTATACCTAAACAGAAGCAGATGAGAGCGTGGATAGTGGTATGGTGGACTGGCTCCAGATTTGTAGTCTCTAGGCCATCCTGGGTGTGAAGAGGACAAAAGGGTCATGTCAGAGTGTTCCTTATACCCAAGTACCTGTCCAGTGATCATTTATACTTAAGAGTAAAGCCTGGTGCTGTAGCTCTCCTCCCTGACTGGCAATGACTAGGAGCTGAACTCAGGCACAGTGAACTGGCTCAAGCTGCTTTTTATTCTTCAATCATATGACTTACTGCACCTTGTTTATTCAACAACCACGCCTGACTTTTAAGCTTTTCTCTCAAATCATAGAAATGCCTAACATTTTCTCTCTACATTTCCATCCTCCTGTAAAGTTTTGAGCTCTTCAAAGGCATTTTCATCTTTTAGAAATGTCTCCAGACCTCTAAACAGTCAGTCCTGGATGCAATGCTGGAAAGCTCTTGTGTGTTTTAAGTTCTACCTGCACTAAAACTTGTGTAAAATGTGATAAGAACCGATCACCAAAACAAAAAAAAAAAACAAAAAAAAACCAAAGTGGCAATGTGTGTTATGTTGATTCACAGTGACTCTGGTCTTAATGAAGACTGTCTCTGAGGGTCCAAATGGCCATTTCACATTGGAAGCCATGAATAAGTAGCCATGTCCAGGCTGTTTAAGAATCTGCAAACAGGGCTGGGAAGGTGGCTCAGTGGTAGAGCGCTTGCCTTGCATGCTCGAGGCCCTGGGTTTGATTCCTCAGCACCACATAAGCAGAAAGAAAAAAGCGGGAAGTGGCGCTGTGGCTCAAGTGGTAGAGCGCTAGCCTTGAGCTGAAGAGCTGAGGGACAGCGCCCAGGCCCAGAGTTCAGGCCCCATGACCGGACAAAAAAAATTAAAAAATAAAAAAAGAATTTGCAAACAAGCAGAGGAAATGAGGAAAGTGAATGTAGAAAGAAGCATAGAGCCCAGGCAATATCAGGCAGCTGAACCCATGCACCACCAATCTATACAAGTTTCTAATTACCCAGGAGGGCAAAATTCCCTTTTTATTTGTTGATTTTGCACTCTCCTCTCTCCCTCCCCATCCCTCCCCCCGAAATGTAAGAGGAATTCCTGATTAAGCCAGATGCTGGTGGTTCATGCCTGTAATCCTAGCTACTCAGGAGGCTGAGATCTGAGGATCATGGTCCAAGCCAGTCCAGGCAGGAAAGTCAGTGAGACTCTTATCTCCAATTAATCACAGAAAAAGCTGTAGGTGGCAGTGTGGCTCAAATGGTAGAGTGCTAGCCTTGAACAAAAAGAGCTCAGGGACAGTGCCCAGGGTCAAGCCCCAGCAGTAGCAAAAATAATAAATGAGACAATTCTGTGGCATGTAGGATATTCACAATATTGTGCAAGCACAATCTTTATTTCCACAACTCAACCCTAAAAACCCATAACAATTTCACAATGACTTATTATTTTCTGTTTTCCGAAACCCCAGTTCCAAAATGGTTCCTTGTCTCCTTGCAGCAACAAATGTGCTATCTATCTCTAGGAGTTAGTGTTAGGAAACTGAGTCCTGGGAGTATTAGAAGAAAGAACAGAAAGTGAACTCGACAGACCAGACCTACTTCAATGCAACATTGAAAAGGGAGAACTGAGGAGAGTCAGGAGAGGAGAGATATAATGGAGACAGATGGAAGAACTTAAGTAGCAACCTAGATGGAGGCAATGATGAAGGTAGCTGGAGACTTGCAGGAGTGTCAGGAGTGTCTTGAGGATTTGTGGAACTGGCTTGAGTCTGGGAACCTGTTGTGTAGGTTAATGGCCAGGTGTGGACTGGGTGAGCAGACTCAGGTGCTTGTTATCTGAGGGGTGTGGGCTTTCATATTTAGATTAAGAACTGGGCTGGAGAATGGGAGTAGTCAGCCTCAGGAGAATACTGTTAGGAGAACAAAGCAGATTCCTGTCACTTACTAGTCATGACTCACAGAAAGAAAAAAAAAAATCCTGTGAAATATGACCTTGTGTGTCTGGCTTCCTTCTTCTATATATTTTGAGCATTTATTCACACTGTAGCATAAATCATTACATCATTCCCTTTTACTGATGAATAACTCCTCGTCTGTATATACCACAAATGGTTTAGCATTTCATCTACTGATGAACATGTTTTCCATCATCCATAGTGCTGATACGAACCTTCAGGTCACCCTTATTTTGTTGCACCTTTATTTGGGTGCACAGGCAGGAGGGATTATGCTTGGTCATATAGTAATTCTGTTTTACTTTTGGAGGTCAACAAACTTTTCCACAGAGATGGAAACATTTCACATTCCCATTAGCGACGTGAGAGCGTAGCCCTTGTTCCTTCCGTGTCCTTTTCCTTCTAGCTCCTTCCAGGGAAGCATATCCTCACAGCCTCAGAACAGGGCAGTGTGAGAAGCAAGGCCAGGCTGCCACTCCTTGGGGTCAATAAGAAACACAGCGGCAACCAATCCCATAAACTATCGACCCAGACACCTCCCCGTCACCTGAACCCCCTCCACGAAACAGCTGAGGGCTGATGGAAACACGTCGGTTGGAGGCCTCAGCCCTGCTCACCAGGCCGGGCTAGAATTCGGAGGAGCTCTAGGGCCCCTGCGTTTTAGCTCCTCCCGCCTAGGTTGCGCAGCCTGGGCCGGCCGCAGCCAGCGGCGCCGACGCGCCCTGAAGGAGTGGCCCCCTAGGCCCCGCCCCCAGGGTTACTGCCGGTCATTCACCAGGGCTTGGGGTTATTTTCGTTCACTCGGACCACAGCGCCTGACCCCGCGCAGCCAATCAGCAGCTGCCTTCCTTGGGCGCCGGCGCCCGCTCCAATCAGGAGGCGTGACCGTTGCAGCCTAGTCCCGCGGGGCCCAGGCCGCGCCGGTGTTGCCGACCTGAGTTGCAGTCCGCGCTCCCACCGCTTTGTCCTCCCTGCCTTAGTCTCAGCCCCTTGAGCTCTAGATTAGAGAGCTTCCTCTGAGTGCGGGCGGTTTAACCCCCACCCCCAGCACCCGCTCTCCTTTGAGGAGAAGAAAATCAAAGAGCTGCCTATCCCTCCCCCTGCTCCCCGGGGAGCGGGGTGGGGGCAGCCTGGGTGGGCTCCGGTTTCCCAGCTGTCTGGGGGAGACCTGGCCCAGCAAGGGCGGTAGGAGGGCGGAAGCGTTTGTGTGCTTATCTGCAAACACCCGTCTCGTAGGAGGCCAATCGCTGGGAGTCAGCAAAACGAGCCCAAGTTTGGGTTGTGGCCGGGGAGAGCCAGTGAGAAAGAACAGGAAGAAAGTACCGGAACGTTCCACGCTGATGTCATGTGGGGTATGGAGTGGAGAGTTGAAGGGAATAGTGAAAGGGAGTCTGTGAAGATTGTTTCTTATGTGATAAGGAATTATCAAATATGTTCACGCAGTACAAGAAAATCTGTTTAAGAAAGTTACTATGTTGGCGAAAGCAGAGAACAGGCTGGAAGGTCAGATCAGAGCTTCGAGGCAAGGACACCCCTAATCTGGAAGAATGTTGGTGGGAATGGAAAGGGAGAACGTACGTGAGAGGCTCTTTGGAGCAGAATCGACGGGCTTTTGTTGCTTGGATCTGTGGGATGGGGGAGAATTACAGAGTGACAAAGTGTGTAGCCTGAGTGCACCAATAGATGTTGGGTTTTTAAAAAGAGAAACATTTGAAAGGGATTAGAAACGGAATTTTTCTTTCTTTTTTTTGGGGGGGTGAAGGTGGGGGGTGTCAATCGTAGGGCTTCAATTCAAGGCCTGGGCACTGTCCATGAGCTCTTTTGCTCAAAGCTAGCTCTCTACAACTTTGAGCCACAGCTCCACTTCGGTTTTCTGGTGGTTAATTGGAGATAAAGAGTCTCACAAACTTTCTTACCAGAGCTGGCTTTGAATTGCGATCCTCAGAACTTAGGTTTATGAGTAGCTAGTATTACAGGCATGAGCCAGTGAAGTTGAATTTTTGACATTACAGTTGGAGTTGCAAGATATGAACCTGAAATGTTACCCATAGGCTGTTGGGAGCCAGTTTGGTGGGGGGGGGGGAGTACAATGACTTCTAAAGAGTTTGTAGTGAAGCTATGGAGAAACTATCAGAAAACTATGGGGAAATAGTCATATAACAAAACTGTCAGGGGGCTGGGAAGGTGCTCCGTGGTAGAGCGCTTGCCTTGCATGCATGAGGCCCTGGGTTTCATTCCTCAGCACCACATAAGCAAAAAGAAAAAAGCCAGAAGTGGCGCTGTGGCTCAAGTAGTAGAGCGCTAGCCTTGAGCTGAAGACCTGAGGGACAGCGCCCAAGCCCAGAGTTCAGGCCCCACGACCAGACCCCCCCCCCAAAAAAAAAAAACCTGTCAGGGCTGGGAATGTGGCTTAGTGGCAGAGTGCTTGCCTAGCTAGCATGCATGAAGCCCTGGGTTTCATTCCTCAGTACCACATAAACAAAAAGCTGGAAGTGGTGCTGTGCTCAATTGGTAGAGTGCTAGCCTTGGGCAAAAAGAAGCTGAGAGACTGTTCCCAGGCCCTGTGTTCAAGCCCCAGAACTGGCAAAAGAGAGGGGAGGGGGAGAGGAAAGAAGGAAGGAAGAAAGGAAAGGAAGGAAGGAAAGAGAAAAAAGAAGTACCATAAATAGTTCCAGAAAGATATGTAGACCAACATTTTTTTTTGGGGGGGGTCCGGTCGTGGGCCTGAACTCTGGGCCTGGGGGCTATGCCTCAGCTGTTCAGTTCAAGGCTAGCACTGTAGCATTTGAGCCAGAGCGTCACTTCTGGCTTTTTTTTTCTGCTTATGTGGTGCTGAGGAATCGAATCCAGGGCCTCAGGCATGCAAGGCAAGTGCTCTACCACTGAGCCACCTTCCCAGCCCGTAGACCAACATTTAAAATGCTGGGTTTTTAAAAATTGTTATTGTTTTAGTTTTTTTGGTGCTAGTATTGGAGCTTGAACCCAGGGCTTCACCCTCTTGCTTGGCTTTTTCACTTAAGGTGTCTCTCTACCACTTAAGCTACTATTCTACTTCTGGCATTTTGCTGATTCATTGAATATAAGAGTTTCTCATAGGGGCTGGGAAGTTGGCTCAGTGGTAGAGCGCTTACCTTGCATGCATGAGGCCGTGGGTTCCCCCAGTACTACATAAGCAAAAAAAAAAAAAAGCCGGAAGTGGTGCTGTGGCTCAAGTGGTAGAGCGCTAACCTTGAGCCAAAGAAGCACAGGGACAGCACCCAAGCCCTGAATTCAGGACCAGTTTAAAAAAAAAAACGGGTGGGGGGAGGATGGGAAGGGATGGGAAGGGGAAACAAAGGAGGAGGCAACAATGCTTGATAGGAAATGTACTCATGGGGCTGGGAAGGTGGTTCAGTGGTAGAGCGCTTGCCTTGCATGCTCTAGGCCCTGGGTTCGATTCCTCAGCACCACATAAGAAAAAAGCCGGAAGTGGCACTGTGGCTCAAGTGGTAGAGTGCTAGCCTTGAGCTGAAGAGCTGAGGGACAGCGCCCAGGTCCAGAGTTCAGGCCCCATGACCAGACCCAGAAAAAAAAAAAGAAATGTACTCATTATCTTGCTCATGTAATTGTAACACTTCTGTACAGTATGTTCACAAAAAATTAAAATTAAAATTAAAAAAAGAAATGTACTCATTTTCTTGCCCATGTAATTGTAACCCCTCTGTACAGTATTTTCACAATAAAAAAAAAAAAAACCCTGCATTGTCATCAAAAGATACTCACTGCAGCCAGGTACTGGTGGCTCATGCCTGTAATTCTAGCTACTCAGGAAGCTGAAATCTAAGGTTAGTGGTTCAAAACCAGCCTAGGCCTAGGCAGGAAAGTCCCTAAGACTCCTATCTCCAATTAATCACCAAAAATCTAGAAGTGGATCTGTGGTGCAAGTGATAGAGTGCTAGCCATGAGCCAAAATGCTCAGGACAGTGCCCAGGATTGGCAGAAAAGACAAAAACTTGGCAGTCATGATTCCCATCTAAGGCAGATGGACCATAGGGCCATTCTACCCAATGAGGAGGAGAACCTAGAGAAAGGAAAAGGAGATTTGCATTTAAAATTAATTATTTGGAATCAAGATATTCAGTGGAAAGTTTAAAAAACGGAAATGGGGGGCTGGGAAGGTGGCTCAGTGGTAGAGCGCTTGCCTTGCATTCCTGAGGCCCTGGGTTCGATTCCTCAGCACCACATAAGCAAAAAGAAAAAAGCCGGGAGTGGTGCTATGGCTCAAGTGGTAGAGCGCTAGCCTTGAGCTGAAGAGCTGAGGGACAGTGCCCAGGCCCAGAGTTCAGGCCCCATGACCAGACCCCCCAAAAAAAACAAAAACAGAAATAGGTAAGGTCTAAGGATTGGGTTTAATACTTGAACATTCAGTAGTAAAACCTTGAAATAGCCTCAGGAGGAAGTCATGACAATACACTACATCTGACCTAGGGCCTCAAACAGGATTTTGACAGAGCAGATCCCAGATTTATCCTTTGTGACTCTTTTTTCTCTATTGTTTGAGTGGGAGAGAATTGGGGTAAAGGAAGGTGGTACAATCTGATCTGTTCCCTGATGCATCCCAGTGCAAAGATAAAGAATAGCACAAAAGATGAAGAAACAACGCTTGAAGAGGATATTATGGGAGGCAACCCTAATAAACTTTCTAGAGACTAGAAGAGGAGAAGGTAGTATCATGGGAGTAGAGAGAAAGGAGGAAGGGTAGCCAAGATGAGAGGAAAATATAAATAAGGCAAGAAGGGTTAAAGATCTCAGATGTTCTACAAAGCCCATGATAAGAAATAGATTTCATCTGAAGACCAATTGTAAGTTTTTGCTATTGACTATTTAAGATGGCTTCATGGGGCTTGTTTGTCCTTGCTTTTTTGAATTGAAGGGTCAAAATGAAAATTTAAAAATTTTCCATCGTATCTTGTGCCTCATACAATACAGGAATGTTAACAGTTCTAATCTCCAAGTGTATTTTGCAATTTCCTCTTCTATGGGAAAATGTCCATCATCTGAGTCACTGAAAAGTCTATTATAAACAAATATTGGTCAAATACTGAAGACTTTTTATTTGCCACTCACCTACTACTTCTTAATACAAAGCATCATTATTTCTCAGAATCCCATACAGCCTTATTTTGTGTACAGTTATAAACTCCTGAAATTTAAAAGTAGTGGGTGACACAGCTGAAACAGGATAGCTTAAGGAAACAGGCCTGGTGTAGGCAACTCAGAACTATGGTATTTAGAAACATAGAAGTGCCTTATTGCCTCAAAGAGAGACAACAGGATGCATTCCTTCCTGAGAAAATTGCTTCCCCAAACTTAAGCCCCTCCTGCCCCAAATGCAGATAACAGGGTGTCACTTTATCTCAAGGACAAGCATCTATTTTATGACAAAATCCATTCTTACCTAGAAACTCAGAAAGCAACACCAAGTGTGATTAGAACAAAGAAAAAACACCTCTCTTTGCATAACTTTGAAGCCAGACCCCCTGCCTTACCATAAATACCTCAAAGTCAGAGGAGTTGTGTGCTCCCCCCCCCCTGTGTGTGTGTGTGTGTGTGTGTGTCCTTTATCTCCCTGTGAGAGCACTCACACTCTGCTAAAATGTGCCCCTGCCCTTCTGCTTGTCTGTCTGCTTTTTTGTTTGTCTGCTTGCCTGCTTGCTTACTTACTTAGTAAACTCCACCAAGTTTTCTTACCATCATGACTTGTGCAGAAATTCTTATTCTGCAATCGAAGTCAAGGACCCTAATTGAAGAGTCCCTACTTTTAGTGAAAAAGTTCACTAAACCCTAACCTGCATCCAGTGACACAGCTACCTTCATCTGACATGCACAGGATGAACTAGCTGCTATTCTATCTCTACAATCAACTGAAAATGAGGGCTCTACCTCCCTAACCCAGACCTTATAGACTCCCAAGGCTTTTCCTACAGGGCAGCAGCCTGTATTTGGAGAGAAATTCAACACTTCCGTTCTACAGTATTTGTTTTGGCAGATCTCCCCTGGCTTTCTCTGGCACAAAATGAATGCCAAACTGATCCATCCAAGAAACACTATCAGCCTAGATCATTATTCTAGCAGAGTTAGGGACCAGAGGCAAAGTAGAAGGGCAGGTTGCAGGGGACCCTGATATTTCAGATTGTTCCCTGATGATGTCTGAATAACTTCATTTGGTAAAGGAATTAAGCAGATTTGACATTGTAGAGAGAACCAAAAGAAGAGCAACACCGGCAGACTTTGTGTGTGTGTGTGTTGGTTGTGGGGCTTGAACTCTGGGCCTGGGCCCAGTCCCTCAGCTCTTCAGTTCAAGGCTAGCGCTCTACCACTTGAACCACAGCACCATTTCTGGTTTTCTGGTAGTTTATTGGAGATAAGAGTTTCACAGACTTTCCTGCCTGGGATGGCTTTTGACTGTGATCCTTAGATCTCAGCCTCCAGAGTAGCTAGGATTAAGGAGTGAGCCACAGGCTCCCGGCAAATTTTTTAAACTGTATTTTTTTGTCCTTTCTTTTTTGGTATTGGGTATGGAACCCAGGATGTTGCACTTGCTAGGCAAGCAATTTGCTATTGAGCTACATCCCAGCACACCTGCAGATTTCTATTTCATGTTAGCATGACTGAGCCTTCACCATATGAGCTATCCATTTCTGAGGACAACTAGTTGCATTCAGCACTTTTCCCACTGACCAAGGAAACAGGTTTGGAATATTGTGCCTGATCACTGGCTAGGGAGTCAGCTTGCCTCTGAGACCAGAGCACAGAATTCTGCCAGGCAATGCCAGGTGCCTCTGTTCTTGAGAAGCTAGTTATTGCCCAGAAGTCTTTATCTCCTCCTCTTCCCACAGCAAGACATAATGGGAGACCTGAGTATGTGGGCAGACTGGATTAATGTATAGTTCTCCTAGTAGGGCTAAAACAAACCCAGAGATGGGGTCATAAGGAAAAGGTTAAATGGGCACTTCAGGTTCCTAGGCTAGTAAAGTCCTGAGAAGGGTTAAGAGCTTAGCCAGGATCACAATTGTGCACAATTCTTACTCCACCCCTTAATGGCTGCTTTGACTAGAGCAAGTCCTTTGATCTCCTCGGTATCTTCTCTTTAAAATGGAACCATGAAGGCCACCTTCCAGGGTCGTGTGGGAGTTCAACAAAAATCAGTGTTGTGAATTGGCTTGCAGAAATCTCCATTCAGTTCTTGCTCACTATTCTTAAAACAACTCTCTGCAACTACCTTTTTTTCCTTGTGGAAGGTCTAAAGTCTAATCTGTCAAGTAGAAAAAAATCTCCCAAATGCCACTCCCTTCTCCCCAACCCCTATCATTCTATAGGTGAGGTCAGAGGATGGGCCTGGTGACTGGTGGCCTTCACAGTGTGCAAGAGGAACACTGATCCGTGTGAAAGTTAAGACACTAGAGCTAGGGGCTGGGAAGGTGGCTCAGTGGTAGAGTGCTTGCCTTGCATGCTTGAGGCCCTGGGTTTAATTCCTCAATACCACATAAGCAGAAAAAGCTGGAAGTGGCACTGTGCCTCAAGTGGTAGAGTGTTGGCCTTGAGCTGAAGAGTTCAGGGGCAGCGCCCAGGCCCAGAGTTCAGGCCCCACGACCGACAAAAAAAAAAAAAAAAGACACTAGAGCTCCTCAGTCTTGGGGTCAAAAATCTTGAAGCCAACGGGAAGGGCTGAGCCTTTGCTGACATAGGGCTTGCTTTGGAGCGCAGCGGTGTGTCAGCACCTTCTCAGCTTCGCTCTCGATGGTGGTAGTCTATCTTTCCCTCCCATGCGCAAGGAGAAATGCGAAGAGGGGTTAGAGTTGTGAGTGGTCCGCCACTGTGGCTTCCCTACTGTTTCCTGTGCAACTGCTTCGCAGGTCCCTGGTCCGGCTAGCTTTGGACCCAACCCCCACTGCAGAGATGGGCCCTCTCTCCCAGAGAGATCTCAAGAGCGCCCCTCAAGGACGCGGGGTGCTGGGTAAAGGACCAGCAGCCTATTGGTGAGAAGCCAAGATGCAGAAAAAGAGGGGCGGAGGAGGGAAGGGTTGGCGGCCCAGGGAACAGCCGATTGTGCCGAGCCAATGGAAACAGCAGGACGAGGTGGTACCAAATTCCCCTTGGCCAATGACTAACCAGAGTTTACAGACGCTTCATTAGCATTTCCCTTGGGGCTGGGGATGGGACTGCGCGTTGTCTGCAGTATCCCGATGCTTGGATCTCCGGACGCTGCCAGCTGCGTTTTTTGTGGGTTGTGTCCTGACTTTTCCTTCTCCTGTTATCACGCGCGCGCGCGCGCGCGCGCGCACGGTGGCTTCGACCCGCCAGTTTTGCGCTAATCGTTAATCGATAAAAACGGACTTAAGGATATACTGGTCTCTATCACTCCCCCTTCCCCTTAGACAGCTCCAGCCCCCGAGCACAGCAATTTCCGGCCTCGACTCCCAGGGAGCTTGCTCATCGAATTGAATTGCCGCATACCAGCCAGCCTAAGAAAGGAAAGCATTACTCTTTCAGTTCTGGAAACGTGATCGCGGCATCCGAAAGCCAAGATGCCAGCCCATATGCTGCAAGAGGTGAGTTCCCCAGAAATGGCCTCCACCCGGCTGGTTAGCAGACGCGGATTAGGCCTCTAGGTAACTGGTTTGGAGAGACAGTTCAGAGCTCCTGGGAGCCTTTAGCCATCTTTTTCGAGTTTTGCTGCCTTCAGTTTAAGTTCCCTAGCTTCCAGGTGGTTAAGTATATGTTTAACATGGGCCCTAGATTCCCCATCGTGTGTCTTTGGGCTTTAAAGAAAAGTAAAACCCGATCCTTTATGTGTACGTGCGGGAATTTCCTTTGTGTTTCCAGGGGTTGGAAATAATCTTTCTCCCCCTTCAATGTGATGTTTTAGAACCATAATTGAAGTGCAGTTTCTGGAAATTTGCCCCTGCTCCATCTCGGGGTACACTCACCCTTCATGCAACCTGGGTATTGGGGGTCTGGCTTGCATTACGCCCTTCCCCCACGCCACCCCCAGCTGCCTTAGAGAGCAAAGTGCCCCCTGCTGCTCCTGCAGCTGCTTGCAGCTGCCGTCTCCTAATTCTACACTCCTTTTCCTTAAGATTTCCAGCTCCTACACCACCACCACCACCATCACAGCGCAGAATGGAGAAGAAAGGATGGAAAAGATCCCCCGTGACTTGGGAGAAGACATCCGCCCCGAAATGAAAGAGGACATCTATGACCCCACCTACCAGGATGAGGTGGGCCCCGCACCGAAGCTTGAGTATGTGTGGAGAAACATCATCCTCATGGCTCTGCTGCACCTGGGAGCCCTGTATGGGATCACCCTGGTTCCTGGCTGCAAGGCCTACACCTGGCTCTGGGGTAAGCAGCTCCCCTCTTCCTGAGCCAGTGCCCAGGTTTCTCCCTGCTCTTTAATGAGGTGCAGTCCCACAGCAGGCAGTGTCCCCTCTCAGGTTTCCCAGACATTTATTTGCCAGAGGCAGGTGGGAATAGAACCTAATGGAATTGGGATGCACAAGTGTTGGCTCTGCCTGGGTCCCGTAAAACAGGTGTTGAATAGTGAACCCTGGAACCATGTGCAGGGCTAACCCTGAAAGAGCTCATCTGTTTGAGACAATTTCCTGGCCACCTCTCCCAGCCTTGCTTTTTCCCTGCCCTGTTCTATCTCAGCAATTCCAGGGTCCCTGGGTATGGGCTCATGGTAGGGCTGCTCTGTGTGTCCACAATGCCTCTTAAAAAAAATAGGGTTAACAGTTAATTTAACAAGGCAAAAGTAAAGACCACTCAGGAGAATGAGCAGAGAAACCTGGAAACTGGTTGTCCCCATACATGCCCTTTGCAGGAAATTTTTACCTCTGCTTCTGAAGCCTGAATCAGAAAAGAGGATCAGGGAACTTTATAGACTCCTCTGGTTCTCAGATATAGTGAGTCAGGAGTTCCTCCCCAGAAGAAAACCTGAAGCTTTCTGAAACATTCTCAATTATAGCAGCTCTCTTAGAGGTCAGGTATAGAAAGGCTGGTTAGGCAGGTCCTCAAGACCATAGGTTTTCCAGGTAACAAATAGGGGCAATTCTACTTTGTTAAGATTAGATAAGTTGCAGAACACTAGTGGCTCATGCCTATAATCTTAGCTACTCAGGAGACTGAGATCTGTGGATCTTGGTTCCAAGCTACCTGGCCAGAAAAGCCCATGAGACTCATCTCCAACTAACTACCAAAAATGCTAGAAGTGGAGCTGTGGCTCAATGGGTAGAGTACTAGCCTTGAGCAAAAGCTTAGGGACTGTTCCCAGGCCCTGAGTTCAAGCCCCAGGACTAGCACAAAAAAAAGAGATTTGTTAAGTCATCATTGATCAGTTAGTTGTATGCCTCCTAGTATTTCTTTTCTTTGTGCCAAAAATGGGGCTTGAATTCAAGGCCTCACATTCTTCCTTGGCTGTTTTTGTTCAAGGTTGGCTCTCCACCACTTGAGCCATACCTTTGCTTCTGGCTTTTTGCTATTTAATTCAAGACTGAGGTTAGAGGGAGAGAACCCCTCAATTCTATTTGGAGCAGCACTGTGCCATACTGTTTAACAGTGTAGACATGGACTCTCTTCTTCTGGGGGACATAATGAAGCTAAGTGACCTGAGCCTTCTGTTTAACAAACCTAAAGTTATCTGAAGAACGGCTGCAGAGTGCCTTGCCTGTATCTGGTCAATTCCCCTGTTGGTGTGTCTTGTTAGATGCAAGTGACTGGGCCACCTGCAGTGTGAAACAAACATGGAGGCTTCCTTTACTTTCAGCTTAGGGCTTCTGCCCAAAGTTCTTTGTTCTCTCTCTCCCTCCCCTTTTTGTGTGTGTGTGTGTGTGTGTGTGTGTGTGTGTGTGTGTGTGTGTGTGTGTGTGTAATTGTAAGTAAAGTCTCATGGATTTTTCTGCCTGGGCTGGCTTCAAACAGCTATCCTTAGATCTCAGCCTTCTAAATAGCTAGGATTACAAGCATGAGACACTGATTTGTGACCCCAAAGTTCTTTCTTTTTTCATGGTTACTGTGGGGTCCTAGTTCCAGTTTGATTTTGCCAGGTACAGTTATAGTTGTGGGAAGAACTCACACCATGTGGGCCTATCCTAGCTCATTTATCATTTATGACCTATCCTACCTCAGACAAGTTTGTAGTTACAGTTTGTCTTGGGATAGATGCTGGCTCAGTGGCTCTCCCAAAGATCACAAAGAAGAAGGAATACAATAGGATGAAGGAGGTAAGAGAGAGAAAAGGGAAGAGGCTGTTTAGGAATCTGTTATCTCTGGCTGCAGAACACAGGACAGTTTGTTCACTGGGTTATCTCCCACTGCAACCATTGTTTCCAGCTGCCCACTAGTAGTGGAACATTGTTAACAATTTCTACTGCTGCCTAAATTCCTGACTTCTAAAGCTGCTTTACAGAGAAAAATACAGGTTCACCCAGTAGCACCTTCCCTGTTAGAGGTCATATGTAACATGTCCTGAGCCTGCAGGCCTAGAGGCAGGGTAATGTCCAGGTACTCACCTGCCAGCATTGAGCATGTCCATGCATTCTAGAATTAGCTTGGCAGTGAGAATTTGGATTGATAGAGACATGGTAAAGGATAGATGTGAAAACTGGGCATGGGTTTTTGGTACATAGTAAAGTGGCATAAGAACATGTTGAGATGCCGGGCGCTGGTGGCTCACGCCTGTAATCCTAGCTACTCAGGAGGCTGAGATCTGAGGATTGCACTTCAAACCCAGCCAGGCAGGAAAAACTGTGAGACTCCTATCTCCAATAAACCATCAGAAAACCGGAAGTGGCGCTGTAGCTCAATGGTAGAGTGCTTACCTTCAGCTGAAGAGCTGAGGGACAGTGCTCAGGCCCAGAGTTCAGGCACTACCCCCCCCCACCCCAAAAAAAGAGGTTAGGAACAGCACCCAGCCTCTGAGTTGACACCTTAGGACTGCCATGTGCATGCGTGCACACAGAATATTTTGACAGAAAAGCTACCTTTAAACCACATATCCTTGGATAAATACTTCTCATCATATCTATTTCCTCCATTGCAATGTGAAGTATTAATAGCAACTGTCCCATTCAAAGTGCGTAGTGAATAGGAGAGTATTAACAACCTTGGTAAAGCTTGCCTCTATGCAGGGCTGACTTTCCTACATACTGCCGCCATATCAACCTGCTACATAATTGGAATGTTATTGTATTGGTTGGTAAATAGCCATACCTGTATCACTTAACACTTGGTGTCTTCCAATTGGCCATTGCCTAGACTTTTCTAGCTGCTATTTTCAGACCACCAATGCTATGAATCCTAAGCTGGAGGACAAAAAGTTTGCAACTGAGAAAACTGTAGTGAAGATCAGAAAGTCAGAGACAGGACCTTGAATAATGCTCCTGCAGTTTGACGTTGAAAATAGCACAATAATGAGGATCTATTGCCTGTCCTGACTTCCGGTTCACTAATTCCTGAGGGTGCTTAGTTTTGTCCCCATTCTTAAGTGTAGAGGCTGGGAGGTCATATTTTTTTTTTCAAGTTGTGAAAACTATGAGGCCCCAAAGACTAAGGTAAAAAAGCAACAGCTGACAGCAGAAGAGTGTCATTAGCATGATTCTCCTAATGGAACTTGCCTCTTATTACTCCCTTACTGTCTTTTCCTACAGTTTACCTGTACTATATCATTAGTGCCCTGGGCATCACAGCAGGGGCTCATCGCCTGTGGAGCCACCGGACCTACAAAGCACGGCTGCCTCTGAGGCTCTTCCTCATCATTGCCAACACCATGGCATTCCAGGTGAGCAGCTGGAGCAACTCAACTGTCTCCACCCCTTTGAGAAGCTAGAGCAGGACAGCTATGGCCCTTTGTGGTTGCCTGTGGTCACCTATGGTATAGGCTCAGTGCTGAGGTTCATCAAGCCTGGGATACTTCAGCCTGAGTTCTAAGCCTGAGGACTGGCATATGCACATATGCATACACAGCATTTTGACAAACAAGCTACCTTTAAACCATGTATCCTTGGATAAACATTCTCATAATATCTATTTCTTCCCTTGTACTGTGGAATATTAATAGCAGCTATCCCATTCAAGGTGTGTAGTGGGAAGGGAGACAGAGGTCAATAGCAAAGAGATGACACAATTCAGGAACTATGTTGATGCAGATAACAAGAACAAATACTTCATGGCACTGATTGCTAAGTACTATGAGAGGTTATATAGATTGTTGTGGTCTTATCTGGGGCTGCTATACTTGCCAAATTTTAAAGTTTGTTGAGGCAATAAGTTTATAACAGAATGAAGGCAACTGGTGATTGAGTCCAATGAAAGTCTAGGAAACCCTCCCCTCCTTTTTTTTTCCTTTTGTTGGTCATGGGGCTTGAACTTGGCCTGGGCACTGCCCCTCAGCTCTTCAGCTCAAGGTGAGTGCTCTACCACTTGAGCCACAGCACTACTTCTGGTTTTCTGGTGGTTTACTGGTTTTCTGGTGGTTTATTGGAGTTAAGAGTCTCACAGACTTTCCTGCCCAGGCTGGCTTTGAACCGTGATCCTCAGATCTCAGCCTCCTGCGTAGCTAAGATTACAGGCATGAGCCATTGGTGCCAGGCTGAATTCCCCCTTTTTTGTGTGTGCTGGTCTTGGGCTTGGCCTCAGGGCCTGGGTGCTGTCCCTGAGCTTTTTCAGCTTGAGGCTAGTGTTCTACTACTTGAGCCCACAGCTCTACTTCCAGCTTTTTCGTGGTTAATTGGAGGTAAGAGTCTCATAGACTTTGCTGACTTTCCTGGCATTGAACCATGATCCTCAGACCTCAGTTTCCTGAGTAGCTAAGATTTCTAGCATGAGCTGCCATTGCCCAGCTATGACTCTCATTTCTTGTTTGAAGAATTATCATGTTCTTTGCTAATGATGGAGCTCACGCACCTTTATTCATAGAGCTACATTGTAGGATTTGCAGCTTCATATCAGTGACACTCTCTGAGCACTATGACTTACTACTTTCTCCTCACTACATAGCCAGGAATAGCAGTCTTATTCACCTCCTTTGTAGCTTGAGACTTGAGGACTGTGAAGTTGGGCTGAGAGCTCTGGCCTTTGCAGACATCTGGGCACTCTAATCCTCCCTGAAGGGCATCTCTCCTCAGGCTTAGTTTCTTCTTTTGTCCCTCCAGAATGACGTGTATGAATGGGCCCGAGATCACCGCGCCCACCACAAGTTCTCAGAAACTCATGCTGATCCTCACAATTCCCGTCGTGGCTTTTTCTTCTCTCACGTGGGTTGGCTGCTTGTGCGCAAACACCCAGCTGTCAAAGAGAAGGGTGGTTTGCTGGACCTGTCTGACCTCAAAGCTGAGAAACTGGTGATGTTCCAGAGGAGGTGAGTGAAAGGAGGATGGAGCTGGGGTGTGGACCTTGGAACATAGGGTTGGGGACTTCACTGACTCTTAGGACTAAGCTAATAATAGCAAATGATTTATTGGCTTGAATATCCAAATTACTTAAAATTCCTTTGTATTTATCTAGAATAGAAATACAAAGATGAGTGTAACTTGACCACAACACCTATTGAAAGAGGAAAGAGTAAGTCAAGTAATTAATAACCATTACACAAGGTAGAATATTTTCTGTGCCTGAGAAGTACAAAGAAGAGGGACATTTTATGTACAAGTTCAGGTTTGGGTTCATGAATAAAGAACAGATGAATAGAGACTTCACAGTGTTATTGTCAAGGACAACAAAAACAAAGTTCAGAAGGAGTCAAAGCAAGCATGTTCCAAGAATGAAGTCCTCTTGAAGTTTAAGGTATGACACAAAAAAGGACTACAAGATGGAAGTGGAGCTGTGGGGCAAGTGGTAGAGCACTAGCCTTGAGCAAATGAGCTTAGTGACTGTGCTCAGGCCCTGTATTCAAGTCCCAGTTCTGGCACCAAAAAAATTTAAAAAGCTTAAGGCAATGACTGAAGGATATGAACAACCAGTGGTTTTGAAATGGTAATGGGCTTGTCTACAAGTGACTGAAGAAAGATGGGGCCTACAGTAGAACAGAGACCTGCCTATGGTCAAGGATACTAGGAAAAGAAGAGCAAAGAACTAGGAGGCATTAGCAAGACTGGAGGCAGGCATCAGAATTTGGCTGATGAAGCTAGCTGTGACTTGATCCTGCCTCTCTAAGCCTCATGCTCTTTTTTTTTCTTTTTCTTTTCTTTTTTTTTTAAACTAACAATAGATTTTGGGGAGGGGGTTGGTCATGGGGCTTGAACTCTGGGCCTGAGCCCTGTCCCTCAACTCTTCAGCTCAAGGCTAGCACTCTACCACTTGAGCTATAGCGCCACTTCTGCTTTTCTGGTTTATTGGAGATAAGAGTTTCACGGACTGCCCGGGCTGGCTTTGAACCGTGATCCTCAGATCTTAGCCTCCTGAGTAGCTAGGATTACAGTTGTGAGCCACTGGCGCCCGACCTAACAATAGATTTTGAATCAGAAAATGGGTGTTTTAAATCTTACCCCATGGGTTCCCACTAAAATGATAACCAACCAATAAAGTCATTTACTGCCTCCATTTGCCTCAGTTAAAGAATGAGGTGAGTTGGCTGGGAAGGTGGCTCAGTGGTTGAATGTTCGCCTTGCATGCATGAGGCCCTGGGTCAATTCCTTAGCACCATATAAGCAGAAGAGCTGGAAGTATCACTGTGGCTCAAGTGGTAGAGCCTTGAGCTGAAGAGCTGAGGGACAGTGCCCAGGCCCCACAACCGACAAAAAAAAAAAAAAAATGAGGTGACACCATGTGCCCAAAGGACTTTTTACCACATTCTCTCGATAATATTTGCACCAGTGGATGCATATTATAGGAGAAAAGACAGCCCAGTCCAGTGAGACTGGACAATCCAGGTAGGTTTGTGAGTCCTCTCTACGGACACCTTGTTGTCTCTCATGTAGGTACTACAAGCCTGGTCTCCTGTTGATGTGCTTCATCCTGCCCACCCTGGTGCCCTGGTATTGTTGGGGTGAAACTTTTAAACACAGCTTGTTCGTTGCCACTTTCCTGCGATATGCCATCGTGCTCAATGCCACCTGGCTGGTGAACAGTGCTGCCCACCTCTATGGATACCGCCCATATGACAAGAATATTAGCTCTCGGGAGAACATCTTGGTTTCACTGGGAGCTGTGGGTGAGTTGGAAGTGTGCAGCAAAACCAACTATGTCTCTTGGTCTGCTGTTGAGAGTACTTGGCTAGACTCCAGAAGAACTAGAATAAGCTGTTTTTATAGATCCTGTGTGGGCCAGTTTTTCTACAATAAAAGTAGGGACAATGTAATAGGAAATCCTTTTGTAAGAGCCAGGTAACAACACTTGTGTAAAACAGTGGAAAATCATTCTACTGAACATTTTAAGTTGTGAAACGATTTGCAATTATTATCTATAATTAGCCCCTTTAAGTTTCCTTTTTCTAGTCACCTCTGATGGGTGTGTAGATTTGCTTGAGGCAAGTGATGTGTAAGTTGAAAAGCAAGGTCATCTACTTGGCCTACAAGCCTAATATTTTCCATTTAACCATCCTATAAAATGAGGGATGCTTATAATTTAGTTCAGGAAACTTCAAGTATGCTGTATTTGAAGTATTTTTAGCTCCTCCTGTATTTGAATGTGCCATCCTTGTAAGGATAGACTGCCTTTTAGTGATGTTAATATATTAATATGTTGGTGACCCTTTCTCACCCCACTTCCCTGTCTCTTGTTTTCCATTTTGTGCTTGTCACTCTCTTCCCCTATCAGGATCCTCTGATAAAGCAGATAGTTTGATGGCAGTTTCTTCCAAGTGAATATATTTTGCCTAAGATGTCAAATTAGTTTTATCCTGTGCAGCCCCAGTGGCTTCTTCTCACTAGTTGTCAGAATTATTGTTCCTCTGACAGAGAGGCAACTTACAGACTTAGGCTCATCTTTTTCATAACACTAACATTGGCCATGTTTATGATCAGAACTGCTCTTTTTAGGAGATGTATATGATAAACCATTGTATATGTTCTTGCTTTGATTCATGTTTGACACAAATGACTTACACTGTACAATCTGAGATTCATACATGTGGAATACTACAGACTGAGGTATATAAGTGGAATGAGCTTTCCAGTTCTGGCCTCCTCATGACCATCCGTTTCTAGTGGTAGTCACCTCCTTACTTTGTTCAGCTGTTAACTCATTCCTCCAAACTTTCTCTTACCTACTCCCGGCTGGGCTCCTTTCCTCTGAATTTTGGCTGTCACTGCCCATTTTGATGGAACCTCTCAGCTTACAGAGAGCACTAGTGCTCTGAGGGAAGTTGTGCTGCTTACTCACCTTTGTAAGAAGCATAGTGAAAGTTCTTTTTTGTTTGTTTGGGGTTTTTTTGGGTCCAGTCGTGGGGCCTGAACTCTGGGCCTGGGCACTGTCCCTCAGCTCTTCAGCTCGAGGCTAGCGCTCTACCACTTGAGCCATAGTGCCACTTCAAACTTTTTTCTTTTTGCTTATGTGGTGCTGAGGAATAGAACCCAGGGCCTCAGGCATGCAAGGCAAGCACTCTACCACTGAGCCACCTTCCCAACCCCATAGTGAAAGTTCTTACTTGGACTCTTTCCTCCCTACTTGAAGACATTCACTGTCAGGGGATCTTTGGCCAGCATTTACTAAGGCTTTGGCATTTTCCAGTGTAAAATATTTTTTCCCTGAAGAACTAGCTTCTCTCTTCCTCTTATATTCTGAAGGAATCTTTTTTTCCTTAAGGCTCCAGGGTAGACATGGTAAGCAGGACTTCTTGGTTAATCTATTAAGCATACTCTGAAGTCATCCATTTTTTCAGAGTAGAAGACACTGTGTCATCTGTTTACTTAGTAACAGCAAGATATTCCAAGGTACAGAGTAACTGCTGGGTAGGTAAGAGGGTCAAGGATGAAGCAGAAACCCACCAAGCTCCCTAACTGTTCTTGCTTCTCTTCCAGGTGAGGGCTTCCACAACTACCACCACTCCTTCCCCTATGACTACTCCGCCAGTGAGTACCGCTGGAGCCTCAACTTCACCACATTCTTCATCGATTGCATGGCTGCCCTTGGGTTGGCTTATGACCGGAAGAAAGTATCCAAGGCTGCCATCCTGGCCAGGATTAAAAGAACTGGAGATGGAAGCTACAAGAGTGGCTGAGATTCTAAGTTCCTGTTGCAAAAGCCATCTGGGCAGAGGTTTAATGTTTCATTCATTAACTACTGAATAATGCTACCAGGATGCTAAAGATGATGATCTTAACCCATTCTAGTACAGTGTCTTAAAAGTGCATAAGTATTGAAAGGCAACAACTCTCCTTTATGATGATAAACATATTCTTCTCTCTTCTATTACTGTCCTTTGCTTTGCTTTGTTTCTATAAACATCCTTGTCTTCTTCATTGCCTCCTAGGCCACTATGGTCAGCCATAGGTCTACATCACCTCAAAGCCTACCAGCCTTTTTAAAACCTAAAAGTGAAGACTGGGGACAACTCTTTTTGAGCTATTCTTTATTAGAGATCCAAGAAAATCTTTTAATTTTCCTCTTAATTTTCTTCAGTCCAGGTATTGCCATGAGGAATAAAAAATAATTGCATTTGGCAGAGAGCTTGCATGGCAGGTAAATTGCCAGGGGACAAGTTTCAGCATGTAAGATATGACTCAACAGTTAGAATGTGGTAGAGGTGGGAACTAGGCGAGGCGAAGCTCTTGCTGTGATCAAAGCCAGCTGCTTGCCTAGCAGAGGTATAGAGCCTCTGCATAGCCTTTCTCTACTGACTTAGAGTAAGTGATATCCATGGAGCTTGGTGATTCTCAAACACAGCACTTAACCTCAATGTCTCAATGTAGTTTAGGCAGAGAATAAAGAAGGAAAAATAGTCTGAGGGCTTTATCTTTCTTGAATAGCAAGGAGATTTCTTATTTTATAGAAAAAGTCTTCAGGCTTGGTTACAAAATTGATGAGCAAAGACCTCATAGTGTTAGCAGTCCATGAGATGCTCATCTAACTTCTTCCACCTGTTCTACCCATCTTCAGGATTTTGTCACTACTTTAGAGTCAGTAAGACAGCTGTGGCATTTCCAACTATCCAATGTTGAAAGTATTTTTTAGGAGGTAATCTTGGATCAAAGTTAAAGCATATGTAGACATAGAAACCTCTATTGCAACAAGTAAATATTCATTTGGGTATTTCCCTTTGAGAAAGAAATATTAAGACATTTGAAGGAGAGGAGGAATTATCCAAGTTACCTCTTCCTTCCAGGCAACAGCTGGAAAGGTTGAGAGGCAGAATTGTAGGCAGCATATATGAGGTAACTTTCCAAAGGAAGGACTCTGAGAAAACATTGCCAGGGGATTGATTCAACAGTTAGAGTGCTCTCTAGAGAAACAAGTATTAGCTCCCTTCAGTCCAGCTTCTCCTTTCATTCGAAAAAGCAAGTTTCTTCCAGACAGAGTAGGAATCTCTTAATCAACCACCATGATTTTGAATTGCTGCTTCTGTTATATCTGTCCCTTTTCTCCTCGTTCTGTCTGTTCTTTGACATTTCTTTGGGTTCACAGCCCCCTGAGTCTGTACAGGGGAATGATTTACTGTCCTGGAAGCTTCCTAACCTGGAGATACAGTGCTCCTAGACACTATACCAATGTATTTCTTTAGCAAACAATGCCATTTCTTGGCTGGCTCTCCCTTTCCTGTGGCTTTCAGATCTTTCCACCTCCATCCCTGGAGCTTCTGCCATGCTGAAACTTTTTAAAGGAAAAGTTTAACAAATCCTCCAGGAACATCCCTGGCTTAGACTCTTATCTCATAAAAGTCATTGCCAAGACAAAGGCTCATAATGTGCAGTGAGCCAGCCATGGAGCAAAGATGGTTTGTTGTTTAAGTCACCTCTGTGTGGGTCAGAGCAGAAGAGAGCATGCTCAATGTCCTCTGAATGTTCAGCAGAATGACTTGGGCTAATCAGTCAGTGTTCCCAGGTGATACTGCAATGCTTGTAGAAGGAGGAAGGCATATGGTCCTAAATAGGAAGCACAAGAAGCAAGGGCATGTTCCCAAGTGCCTCACATTGAAAAAAAATGCCCCAGTCCCCGGATGCAGGTTCTGCTGCACAACTTGGGTTGAGACATGAGATGAGATATCCTGAACTTGGTAGGAAAAACTGTATTTGAAGCAGTTACTGTAATTGGGTATCATATAGTCTTGGGCAGACAATAGGATAGAAGTCTGGAAATAACACAGAATGTCAGCAGTATGAAGACCACAAACCTCTCCTGTCCCTTATAGCTCAGTCATCAGTGTAAAAGCCTAGCTCTTTTGTATTAGGGTTGTCAATGTTCAATACCAAATGCTGTATCCAGGGTTGAGATCCAATAGTGGAAAGGGCCTTCTTGGGGTAACTGAATAAAGAATACAGAGACTAGCCTACATGAAAGCAGTTTTATCTTTGAGCTGCAAATTAGAATAGAAATGAATCTCATGGAAGATTATAGTAGGTTATATTTGCTGATCTGTGTCTTTGGACTGTCTTTTGGGTGATTTTATAGTTACACAGATCATTAGATGCCTGCTATATAATGTAGACTATAAAATCAGTTTTCCCTTCCAGTTCTTTTCTAAGGATCTGATCCATGCCATATCCCTACACAAGACAAGGATCCCAACATGTATGTGCTTGTGTAGATAGAGGTGTGCCAGCTCACTAAGGAACACTATTTTCAACAATATAAAGCTCAGTTCACAAGACACGTTAATGAGAAACTCAGATCAAGTGAATTTCTAACAGTCCTTGCCTTGTGGGTGTGCTAACAACTTATTTGGGTGCCTTACCTCTTTTCTAAACAGTATTGCATTCGAGCCTGCCCTAACTCCTTCTGTGGAGTCCCTTAAAACCTGAGAGCCTGCAGATATGGCAGTATAAAAGCTGGCCTGTTAAGAGGATTAATTGTATATCAATCTGAAGGATTTCCTTCTGGGCTTCATTTTGGGAACTTTTCTTAGTGTTGTTTTCATGAAGTGACCATATTTGATGGGTGGTGAAAGTAATTTGAATGCACATGCTTTACAGTATTTTTTTTAATTAAACATAGTTGTAGCATTTAGGATTGAAGTTCCTCCCCTCCCCCGCCATGGTTTGCTAGTGTCCTGCTTGTCTTTTCTTTATTCCTTTTTTGAAATGAGTTGGTACAAAAAAAACAAAGAAAGTAAGGTGGCCATGTTCTGTTGTTAGTAAGGCCAGGTCCTCCTATCATTGTGCTACTGTGATCACGCAGACTATAATGGGTCCACTCCAAAGATAAAGATGTTATTAAGTGTAGAATCCTGACCTAATCACCTCTTAATAGTCCCACCTCTCAATAGTTGCATTGGGATTAAAGTTCCAACCCATGACTTGTGGGATAAATTAAAACCATAGCACTGGACAAGTCACATAACTGTAATGTGACTCAATATTACTTCTGTGAAAATGGGATGATAATCCTGACTTAAGCCAATGGGTAGATAGGTGTAAGCATGACAAATGCTCTTTATAAAACGTTTTGGGATATTTGCCTATGTCCCAGATAACATCATTAATGTACATCATTCTCTCGAGAGACTGAATCATCTGGTAAATGTTGACTAGTCAGACACAATTAGAGAATGCATACTCACTGCTATGAAAACATGCAGGATTCCATTTGCTTCCTTGGGTGGGATTTTTTTTTTATGTGCAACAGTTATTTGTAACCTAACAATTTTGAAATAATTTCTTTTAATATCAACTCTGAAGTTATTTCTACTCATCTGATATTGTGTTTGTTCCTAATAAAAGTGAGTGAATCTGACTGCATAGTGTCTGGGAGCTTTTCATGGATTTTATTATCTGCAAACATCCTCATAGGGAAGAGGAAAGAAGAAAGATCAAATTCCAGAAAAGAATGATGAGCAAGTTCAACTGAATCAAGATTGAAAAGGGGGGGAAATGAGCTTTCCTGTAATGAGGCATTACATAGTAAATGGTCCCAGAGGGCAAATTAATTTTTACATGTTTTGTATAGGAGAATATAAGGAGATTATGACGCTGCTTAAGGAATCAAGATTAACCTATATCAGAAAAGTACTAGTTTAAGGTAAAAATGAAGACTAGAAATGAATTGTCTAAACCAGGCACCAGTTGCTCACATCTGTAATCCTAGTTACTCAGGAGACTGAGATCTGGGGATCTTGATTCAAAGCCAGCCTAGACAGGAAAGCCCACGAGACTCATACCTCCAGTTAACCACCAGAAAACAGTAAGAGGCACTGTGGTTCACATGGTAGAGGCTTCGCTTTGAGGCAAAGCCCCACTACAAACAAAAAGTCTTAATGCTCAAAGGCCACAAAGTTTCTCCCTCTTTTATAAGGGAAGAAAAACCTGCCAGGGCAAATAAAGAAATGAGGGGGCCAGGCACCAGTGTTCATGTCTTTTATCCTAGCTACTCAGGAGGCTGAGATCTGAGGATCATGGTTCAAAGCCAGCCCCAGCAGAAAAGTATGAGACTCTTATCTCCAATAAACCACCAGAAAACTGGAAGTGGAGCTGTGGCACAAAGTAGAGCACTAGCCTTGAGCAAAAGAGGTCAGGGACAGTGCCCAGGCCCAGAGTTCAAGCCCCCGACCAAAAAGAAAAAAAAGGATCTAGATTGAAAAGAAACTGAACAGTTCCTAGATGACAACTCAGGAGTTGATATTCTAAAGAAAACTACTGGAGCTCATTAAGAAATTCAGCAAAGCATGGGTTGGGAAGGTGGCTCAGTGGTAGAGCGCTTGCCTTGCATGCTCAAGGCAAAAAAAAAAAAAAAAGCTGGAAGTAGCGCTCTGGCTCAAGTGGTAGAGCGCTAGCCTTGAGCTGAAGAGCTGAGGGACAGCACCCAGGCCCAGAGTTCAGGCCCCACGACTGGACCCCCCCCACCAAAAAAAAAAAGAAATTCAGCAAAGCTGCCAGACAATATATAAAACTCATTCTAACCCCCATAAACTAGCAATGATGATATAAAAATACCAAGAGTTGGGCTGGGAATGTGGCTTAGGGTAGAGTGCTTGCTTTGCTTGCATGAAGCCCTGGGTTCAATTCCTCAGTACCACATAAACAGAAAACACCAGAAGTGGTGCTGTGGCTCAAGTAGTAGAGTGATGTCCTTGAGCAGAAAAAGCTCAGGGACAGTGCCCAGTCTCAAAGTCAAAACCCCAGGACTGGCAAAAAACAAAAAAAACCCAAAGGTTGAATTCCATTTATTACAAGATCAAAAAGGATAAATAGGAATAAAATAAATGAAAAATTAGAATGCTACACTGGAAATTACAAAAGGCTATTGGAAGCTGGGTGCTAGTGGCTCGCGCCTGTAATCCTAGCTACTCAGGAGGCTGAGATCTAATGATCACGGTTCAAAACCAGCCCGGTACAAAAGTCCATGAGACTCTTATCTCCAATAAACCACTCAGAAAACCGGAAGTGGCGCAGTGGCTCAAGTGGGAGAGCGCTCATCGTGAGCTGAAGTGCTCAGGCCCAGAGTTCAAGCCCCACAACCGAAAAAAAAACAATAAAGGATACCTAAATAAATGGGGAAAAGGCCACAATTAAGGATTTCAAGCATTAATGTTACTATGGTAAGGACTCCAAAAATTCAAGGCAATCAAGTTCTAACTTTTTAGGCAAATAAGTAAACTGATCATGACAGTATAGGGAAATTCAATGGATCCTCAATCAAAATATAAGGGGAGGGAAGCACAAAGTTGAACATTTATTCCCTTATTTCAAATTTTATTCAAAGGGTCATTGATAAAGTGTGGGTCAGTACTAGAATAAAGCCTGACAAATTAGTGGAATAGAATGAAGAATGCCAAAATAAATTCATGTATCTAAGATTAATGGGAGGCAGGGTGCACTCACTGGTTCTGGGACTTGATTTAGGCCTAGGTACTGTCTCTGAGCTGTGCTCAAGATTAGCACTTTACCTCCACATTCCTACTTCCTTCTTTTTGGTGAATTGGAGATAAGAGTCTCATGGACTTTCCTGCCTTGTAAGTACCATATAAATTCTCATATAATTCCTTAAGAGGTAATCCATATGCTATAAGGAAACCATTTAAAACTATTGGCTGGGCTGGGTACCAGTGGCTCATGCCTGTAATACTAGCTACTAAGGAGGTTGGGATCAAAGCCAGATGAAGCGGGAAAGTCCTTGAGAAATTTTTTTTTTTTGGTCATGGGGCTTAAACTCTGGGCCTCGGCACTGTCCCTCAGCTCTTCAGCTCAAGGCTAGTGCTCTACCTCTTGAGCCACAGCACCACTTCCGGCTTTTTCTGTTTATGTGGTGTTGAGGAATTGAACCTAGGGCTTCATGCATAATAGGCAAACACTCTACCACTAAGTCACATTCCCAGCCAAGACAGAGATTCTTGCATGTCATGAGATGATGGATATAGGAAATAGATAACAGGCTAGAGCTGGGAACATGGTTTAGTGGTAGAGTGCTTACCTAGCATGCATCAAACCCTGGGGTTTGATTCCTGGGTTCAATTCCTCAGAACCACATAAACAGAAAAAGCCAGAGGTGGCGCTGTGGTTCAAGTGGTAGAGTGCTAGCCTTGAGCACCGAGAGGCTCAGGAACAGTACCCAGGCCCTGAGCTCAAGCTCCAGAATTAGCAAAAAAATAAAAACGATAACAGCTTATTCTAAGCGAAGATATTGAGTGACCCAAGCCTAGGAGCATTGATTCAGGTTTCCTTGAATGGCATCTTCCATCAAAGAAGTTATTACAGGAACTTTAATTTTCATAGACCAAAAGGAAAAACTAAATCAATACATTTACCAATTGTATTAATCTAGGTATCAGGTAGGCTGGCTACTCAAAGCAGGAAAATCTCTACTGTAGTTTCAGCTTTTATCTTAGAGCACTCTTAGCTTTTAGGGTTGTTGCTAACTACAGAGAGGTTAGCAACACTTTCAAAGAGTTTATCTACTAGTTATATAGAGTTAAGGTTATTGGCTTGAAAAAGGCCTAAAATAATGCAAGATAAATCAGTCATTCATGATCAAGCAAGCAGTAAGATCTTTAATACAAGTGTAGTTTCTACAGAGAAGTTTACTTTAGAGGTCTTTTGAGATCTCTTCAGCTTTTATCGTTTCCTTCTATACTTCTAAATGCTATGCTTATGTTTATTGATGTCAATTCTTTTTTGCTGGTCCTGGGGCTTGAACTCAGAGCCTGGAGGCTATACTTGAGTTTCTTTTGCTCAAGGCTATTGCTCTACCACTTGAGCTAATGCTCTATTTCCAGCTTTTGGGGGGTCGCTTATTAGAGATAAGAGTCTCAGAGTTTTCTGGCTTTGAACTGTGATCCTCAGATCTTAGCCTCCTGAGTAGCTAGGATTATAAGTGTGAGCCTCTGGGGCCCTGCTTGATGTGTTTGTTTTTTTGTTTGTTTTTTAATTTTTCTTTTTTTTATTGCGAAAATACCATACAGAGGGGTTACAATAACATGGGCAAGGTAATGAGCACATTTTTTTTTGTGTGAAAATATCATACAGAGGGGTTACAATTACATGGACAAGATAATGAGTACATTTCTTATCAAGCATTGTAGCCTCCTCCTTTGTTTCCCCTTCCCATTCCTTCCCATCTCTCCCCGCCTCCCCACTCCACCCTCCTCTCCCCAACCAAAGTTGTAAAGTTCGTTTTCGACGTAACGACTTGTACGTCTCATTGTTGCAATGGGTCCACCAGTATAGGGATACAGATGTGTTTTTTTCCTTTTTTTTTTTGGCCAGTGTTGGGGCTTGAACTCAGGGTCTGGGCACTGTCCCTCAGCTTCTTTTGCTCAAGGCTGTCACTTGAGCCCCAGCGCTACTACTGGTCTTTTCTGTTTATGTGGTACTGAGGAATTGAACCCAGGGCTTCATGCTAAGCAAGCACTCTACAACTAAGCCACTTTCCCAGACTGGTGTCAATTCATTATTTATTGACTTTTTACCAGGAAAAATGAGAATGCTTTCTTACTTTCATTCTTTTTCCCTTGTCATGGGGCTTGAACTCAGAGCCTGGGTACTGTCCCTGACCTTTTTACTCAAGGCTAGTGCTCTACCACTTGAGTCACAGTGCCACTTCCAGCTTTTTGTGTTTCTGTGGTCCTGAGGAATTGAACCCAGGGCTTGATGCATGCTAGGCAAGTACTCTACTACTAAGCCACATTCCCAGCCTGAGAATGCTTCCTTTTGCATCAACAGCTCTACACCACTATCCACTTACATGGAAACTTGAGTGGTAAATTTCTCCATTTTCGGAATATAGTTGTGTTGTAATTCTGGTTATATCA
Source organism: Dipodomys ordii (assembly GCF_000151885.1). NCBI lineage: Eukaryota > Metazoa > Chordata > Mammalia > Rodentia > Heteromyidae > Dipodomys > Dipodomys ordii. Next base: position 3,939,638 of record NW_012267252.1, read on the forward strand.
GTAGTCAGTGTTTATAGTAACAATGACTATGTAAATATTGTTCACACTTGAGCCTGCAGTATCCCCATGATTTCTCTCTTGCAGAACTTTTTGTTTCCTTTGGATGTGAGGGTTTTTTTTTTTCTTCTCCATGTATTTATTAATTATTCGACTCAATCTCCACACCAACTGTTAACAGCTTTTCACAAACATTTGGTTATACATCTGTTATTCTCAGTATCCTGAAGCAGTCTCTCCTGCAGCCTCTCATCTGCTCTTCTGCCCTGGACTGAGTATTCATTCGCTAACCCTCTGCATAGCTCTCCTCCTGGAAATTTTTTTTTTTTTGTCCATCATGGGGCTTGAACTCTGAGCCTGGGCATTGTTCCTGAGCTCTTTTGCTCAAGGTTAGTGCTCTACCACTTTGTGCCACCGCTCTACTTCCTGTTTTCTAGAGGTTAATTCAAGATAAGAGTTTCACGAACTTTCCTGCTTGGGACTGGCTTTGAACCGTCATCCTCAGATCTCAGCCTTCTGATTAGCTAGGATTATAGGTGTATGCCACTGATGCTCAGCCTCCTCCTGGAAATTCTAAGAAGTATTTTCTAATGATTCTTCTTTATTGTGTTCCTGGATTGTTTCTTTTCCTCTTTGTTGGTTTATTCCATTGTTTTGGAGAAGCACATTCCCTATTAATTGCATGAGAAATAGTGTTTTCAAACTAATTCTCTATGTTTTCAGTTTTCCCAAATTTCATGAAGATCATGGTTTCAGGCCATGGTTTGAATCCATTTCCATATATTATCAATGGTATTCATTAGCCCCTTCATTTCTAGAAATAGTGTTCTTCCACCTCTGGAGATCACATAAAATGAAATAGAAGACCAGCTTGCAAAAAAAATAGTGTACAAAATGTGGCTTCATTTGATAGGAATATGTACAGAGAATTAATTTTGTTTGAGAATTTTAAAGTGCATTTTTGTTGGTGATAGTGGTGATGGTAGTACTGGAGTTTGAATTAAGGGCCTCACACTTATTAAACTATTGCTCTACTTCTTTTTTTTGGGGGGGCGGGGGTCTGGTCGTGGTGCCTGAACTCTGGGCCTGGGCACTGTCCCTCAGCTCTTCAGCTCAAGGCTAGCGCTCTACCACTTGAGCCACAGCGCCACTGGCATGAGCTAATAACAGATGTGTTAGTCACTAAAAATGTATGTCTCAGAACAGTGACGTCATATATGTATAATTCTCAATAATTTGAAATGGGATATATGAGCCATGTAATGCCAAAAATTACATTTTTCTAGTATTGAAGATTTAATCCTAAGGCCTCATATATGTTAAGGAAGCATTCTACTACCAATCTTCAGCACTATCCCCTAATACCAAGAATTATTACTTTATATGTTCACTTATGAAGCATTGATTTGCTAGTCTTAACTAACCTACAACAAGAAAACAAAATAGAAGATTAAAGCCAGGCATGGTATACCCAGAATTCAAGAGGAGGGAAAGGCAGAAAGATTAGAAGTTTGAAGCCAGCATAAACTATACATACAGTAAACTCCTGTCCTCCTCCCCCCCCCAAAAAAAAAACAAAGAAAAAAAAGGGTCAGCTAGGTGCCAGTGGCTCATACCTGTAATCTTAGCTACTCAGGAGGCTTGCAGTTTAAAGCCAGTCCAGGCAGGAAAAATCCAAGAGATTCTCATCTCCAATTAACCGCCAAAAAGCCAGAATTGGAGCAGTGGCTCAAATGGCAGAGCATTAGCTTTGAGCACAAAAGCTCAGGTACAGCACTCAGGCCCTGAGTTCAAGCTATAGGATGGACAGACACAGACATAGACACATAGACACACACACACACACACACACAGACACGCACACACCCCCTCAGCCAGCTCTGTAAGAGAAGCAAGGCAAATTATTATAGTTACATTTGCTGAAGAAAATAGTTTCTCAGGAATGAGAACTTTTTTTTTTTTGGTCGGTCATGGGGCCTGAACTCTGGGCTTGGACGCTGTCCCTCAGCTCTTCAACTCAAGGCTAGCACTCTACCACTTGAGTCATAATGTCACTACCGGCTCTTTCTGCTTATGTGGTGCTGAGGAATGGAACCCAGGGCCTTATGCATGCAAGGCAAGCACTCTACCACTGAGCCACCTTCCCAGCACCAAGGAGTAAGAATTTCTAGATGAAAAAATATGCACATATTTGGCTTCATTAGATGCTGATAAATTATTCTCCAAAATAGTTAGTGCAACCTGTAATCTTACTAGCAATGTATAAGCATTTCTACTCTTCCATTTCCTCCCCTCCCCTTACACACCGACTTTTTTTTTTTTGGTATACACCTACTTTTCAATCTACTATTGGAGCTTTAATTCCTGTAGCTCACATTTATGAATTTGATTTCGTACAATTTGTACTCACTGGTCCCTGAGCATAATCCTTAACTGATTTTCCTGCAAGAAACCCTATAAAACGTTAGCGGAACAAGATGAAAGGTCATGGTACCTACCATAAAGGAAGCGTATACTTTACTGGAGAGACAGACTTGCAAACTTTATAATAAAACTCCAGTTGTGCACAAATTAGAGTGTGCAATAGGCATAAGGCGCAGGGGAGCCCGCCACCATTTGGGGGAAGGGAGAAATGCTCTGCCTGCAACAAATCCATCTCTAAATGCTATGTATATTGAGCCCTTCCAGTTTCCCTTTTCCAATATATAGGCTAGGTTGCAGGAAATTCATAAATAAAACAATAGGGTTCATGGAGAGGGGTAGACAATTACTGTCTTAAATTTAACCATACTCTACAAAATTTAGAAAAATATAATTATGGCTTACCTCAATAAACTTTAAGTATGTCACTCTGAAAGTATTTTTTAATATCTTCCTGCTATGCTTTGTTTTTCTTTCTTTCTTCCTTTCTTTTCTTTTCTTTTCTTTTTTTTTTGCCAGTCCTGGGGCTTGAACTCTGGGCCTGGGCACTGTCCCTGAACTTCTTTTGCTCAAGGCTAGCACTCTACCACTTGAGCCCCAATGCCACTCCTGGCTTATTTTTTGAGTAGTTTATTGAAGATAAGAGCCTCATGGACTTTCCTCCTAGCTGGCTTCAAACCAATGATCCTCAGATTTCAGCCTCCTGAGTAGCTAGGATTACAGGCGTGAGCCACTAGCACCTGACTGTGTTTTATTGAATTTCCTCATCTCAGGCAGGCTCTTATTTTGATCCATGTTTGAAAAAAATTACCTAGGCTGAGATTTTCATAAGATGGCATAATCTGAATGATGTGATCGGTATTGTTAATCAAACTAGATATAATGAACCTCTTCAACCACAGTGTTTTTATAAATGTTAGTTCAAAGTAGCTGCCATTCTCAACTTTGTGTATGTATGTGGGGACTGTTTTTGTTTTGTTTGTTGAGACAAGGTTTTCTATATAGCCTAAGATGGCTTCAAATTCGCAATCCTCTTGTCTCAGTCTCCTCAGTGCTGTGATTAAGCATGTGCCACCATATCTAACTTCTATTCTAATCCTTTTGCTTCTTCTTCTTCTTTTTTTTTTTTGCTAGTCTTGGGGCCTGAACTCTGGGCCTGGGCACTGTCCCTGAGTTTCTTTTTGCTCAAGGCTAGAATTCTACCACTTGAGCACAGAGCCACTTCTGGCTTTTTCTCTGTATGTGTTACTGAGGAATGGACCCCCAGGCTTCATGCATGCTAGGCACCCTACCACTAAGCTACATTCCCAGCCCTCCTTTTGCTTCTTGAATCACTTCTCACACAATTACACATTCTTCCATGTCTTCTAGATCCTCTCTGCTCCCACTTCTGTATATTTCTGTCCCACTGATGACTTCAGAAAAATTTAGGAAACCCTTTAGAAACATCCCTGGCTCAGACAGGCTCTCTGGTTCATGAGCTGCAGCCAAGCCAAATGCTCACCTTGTACCAGTGAACCAGCCACTGAACAAAACACTGTTGGTAGTCTCTTCTGTCTGGGTCATTCTGAACCAGAGCAGAGTGCATGCTGAGTGTCTTGTAAGTTTGACAAAGTGACCAGAGTGGATCAATGCTCCCAGGTAACAGCAAGGCTCGTGAGAGGAGGAAGCCACCTACTCCTGGAAAGCACCAGATGTTAAGGCAAATTCCTGAGTGCCTCACCTTTTTTTTTTTTTTTGCCAGTCCTGGGGCTTGAATTCAGGAGGTTTTGTCCCAGAGCTTCTTTTGCTCGAGGCTAGCACTCTAATACTTGAGCCACAGTGCCACTTCTGGCTTTTCCTGCTTATGTGGTACTGAGGCAAGCACTCTACCGCTAAGTCACATTCCCAGCCCCTGCCTCACTTTTTTTTTTTTTGTCGGGGCTTGAACTCTGGGCCTGAGCGCTGTCCCACAGCTCTTCAGCTCAAGGCGAGCGCTCTACCACTTGAGCTACAGCGCCACTTCCGGTTTTCTGGTGGTTTATTGGAGATAGGAGTCTCACGGTCTTTCCTGCCCGGGCTGGCTTTGAACCGTGATCCTCAGATCTCAGCCTCCTGAGTAGCTAGGATTACAGGCGTGAGCCACCAGCGCCCGGCCCCTGCCTCACTTTTATAAGGTCTCAATCCCTCCAGCTAAAGTATGTTACAAAGCTTGGTTGAAAAGTCAGATCTAAGATGCCACAAACTTTGCATCAATGAACTGGAACCCTCTACTATACAGCCTAATCTAAACAATGATATAGAAAAGTCCAGAAGAAAACCTAACATCAGTGTTTTAAAGACCGTGGATATCTCTTGTCCCTATAGTTTAGTCATCAATGCAGAAGCCTGGCTCTGCTCTACTAGGATTAGCTATGTACAATACCAAATGCTCTGTAGACTGTTAAACACAATGGTGGAAGGGAGCAGGGCCTTTCTCTCTGCATAAACTGAATAGAGGTTACAGGGACCAGCTGCACTAAGGCAGCCTTGTCTTTGAACTCTTCAGCTCATAAAAAAAAAAAAAAAAAAAAAAAGATCACTATAACCTAGCAACAGCCGACATGCTTCCTGCTCCTAGGGATTTATGTGTAGGATCTACACCATGACCTTTTTGTGTCTGGTTTCCTTCTCTCAGCCTGATGTTTAAGCACTTCCAATCTTTTCTTTGCTGGTTCATAACATATTGTATCTGTGGACCACAGCTGGTGTATCAATTCATCTACAGGCTTGAACCCAGGGACTGGGTGCTGTCCCTGAGCCCTTTTTTTTGGGGGGGGGGGAGTCTGGTCGTGGGGCCTGAATTCTGTGCCTGGGCACTATCCCTCAGCTCTTCAGCTCAAGGCTAGCGCTCTACCACTTGAGCCACAGCGCCACTTCTGGCTTTTTGCTTATATGTTGCTGAGGAATCGAACCCAGGGCCTCAGGCAAGCAAGGCAAGCGCTCTACCACTGAGCCACCTTCCCAGCCCCCCTGAGCCTTTTTGCTCAAGGTTAATGCCCTACCACTTTGAGTCACATTGCCACTTCTGATGGTTAACTGGAGATAAGTCTTCTGGACTTTCCTGCCCCAGCTGTCTTTGAACCATGATCCTCAGATCTCAGCCTCCAGAGTAGCTAGGATTACAAGCATGAGCCCCTGGCACCTGGCTGTCTCCACCTTTTGACAAGTGTGAAAAGTGCTGCTTTGAATCTTTGTGTACATACATTAGAGTACCCCTTTTCAGGATATTAACATATGCTAATTCTCCACCTCTCACCCTCTATCAGTACACTAGGGATTTAACTAGGGTCTTCAGTTTGCTAAGCAAGCTTTCCACCACTTGAGCCAAGCCTCAAGCCTTAGTTATAAGGTAATTTTGTTTTACTCTTGGTGAGAATCACCAAATTGTTCTACAGTGACTAAACTATTATACATTCTCACTAGTATTGTCTAAGCATCACCTTTTCTCCTCCCCTCAATCCTGGGGCTTGAACCCTGGACCTGGGTGCTGTCCCTGAGCTTTTTTTTTTTTTTTTTTTGCTCAAAGCTAACACTACCACTTGAGCCATTGTTCTATTTCCAGCTTTTTGGTAGTTAATTAGAGATAAGAGTCTCACAGACTTTGCTGCTCAGGCTGGCTTTGAACTATGATCCTCAGATCTCAGCCTCTTCATTCTAGATTCTTCGCATGTACACTTGTACATGGAGTTTTGGGTATTCAAGTATTCTGTAGCATAAGCCAGTACTTTATTACTTTCTATTGCTAGTTAATATTGCATTACATGTGTACACCACATACTCTATGTGTGTACACTGGTGTTTAATTTAGAAACTGATGGAATCTGAGTAATCTCCATCTTTTGGCCAGGTCTGAGTGCCATCAGCCTCTGTGCAAAAATACGTAATTGCTTTCAATTCACTTGAGTCCATAACTGCGAGTAGATCTGTAGGTCATAGGGTAATTGCTTTACTTTTGGTGTGGTCACTAAGCTGGTCCACTTTACATTCCCACCAGCAATCTGTAAACATCACCCTCCATTCTTGTACTTGGTCCGTTTCCTCCTCCCTCTTTCCAGGAACGTGATCTCCACTAACCTGCTTGCCCCTGGGACAGAGGCCAGAGCAGCTGTGCCTCATCAGCCATAGCCTTCAGCCTTGCCTTACAGGGCAGGATGATCGAGAGCAGGGAGGGCAGGCTACCACTTCTGGAGGGTCAATAAGATACATTACCATAGCCATTCCTGTGAAGCTAGAAACCAGAGACTTCCAATTCCTAGGTCTTCATATCCCACCCCACCCCCCACTCCCCACCCTAAACTCCTCCACAACAAAGCTGAGGATGGATGGAAGCAGCTCTGACGGAGGCCTCGGGCCTGCTCACTTGAAGCTCGGGTGGAATTCGGAAGAACTCAAGGCCTCAGCTAATTCTAGCCCCAGCTGCTTGGGCGGGGCGCAGCCAGAGGCACAGACGCGACAGGAAGGAGAGGCCCCGCCCCCAGGGTTACTGCCGGTCACTCACCGGGCCTTGGGGTTATTTTCGTTCACTCGGCCCACAGCGCCTGACCCGGCGCAGCCAATCAGCAGCCTTGTATGCCTGCTTGTACGCCTGCACCCGCTCCAATCTGTAGGCGTGGACCGTAGCCTGGACGCACCTCGCACGGAGCTGTGAGCTTCCAGTCCTGTTTGGAAGTGGGAAATGTGGGGGCGCGCTTTCAGACGGAGCTCAGTGCTCACTAGGATAGTTCTTGCAGAGTTGCACGCCTTCCCAACACAAGCCTTTCATTGCGGGGACAAAACGGAAGGAGTTGCCAACCCTCCCCTCCCATGATGCCAGGGTGGTCTCCACAGCGTGCGGGAGACCTGGTCAAACCCAGCAGGTGGTAGGGGGGGCTCATTTCTATTCTGATAAACTGCAGAGCATCACATAGTTGGCAGCACAAATACGTCAGCAAAGAGGCCAAAAGTTGGATTGCTGTAGGTGTAAACGTGCAAGGAAAGCACCCACAAAGGAACGGTCCAGGCTAATATCACAAGGCATGGAGGGAGGGATGTGGAGAGTGGGAGGGAAAACAACTGGAGGCTTCTAGGGGATCTACATAGTTTCTTACCAGACAAGGAGTGGCCAGATATGTTCACTCAGAAAGAAACAGGAAAAACTTGTGCATAAGGAAATCGCCGTTCTGGCAACAGCAGAACAGGGTGCTGGAAGGTTGAATCTGGCGTTGGTATAACTGGTGAGGAGTCTAGACCTCCAATCTGAAGAGTGCTAAGAGAGAACAAAGGAAGGGCACGTAGAAGCAGAATCAGTATTACTCCACACAACCCAATGGGAGTTACTGTCTGTTTTTCCATTAGAATGATGCAAGTGCATGGAAAGTGGTATTTCATTATTTTGATGTCTCTCATGACGTTTTTTTTCATGTGCTCATGTGCTCATTTCTATATTGTTGCATAAAACTGAAGGTGGGGGGGTATGGGAGGGCAAGGATGGTAAGAGGAAACAAAGGAGGAGGCGACAATGCTTGATAAGAGATATACTCATTACCTTGTTCATGTAACCCCTCTGTACCGTATTTTCACAATTAAAAAAAAACTTACTAATTAAAAAAAAACTGAAGGTACAAGGTGTTGAAAGACCAAAGAGGTAGACAAAGCCAGGATTGCATAAAGCTCAATTGATTAGCCACTTAAGAGTCAGAAGCACTGTCAAGCCACATCAAGACAACAGGATCCAAACTGTCCCAAGTCAGAAAAAAGTGGTTTATACTAAGGTACAAAAGCACACCAGAGTTAAAGGCAATATATCTGGGTTTTCTCAGAAAACATTAACAAGTCAGTTACAAAATAGGAGTTGGCAGAACTCTTCTGATAAGTCTTTATAGGTTATACAACTTTATAGGTTTGGAATGCTTGATAGGGTCACCTGGTAGGCAAACTGGCAGTTACAACAAAGGAGGCTGTAGTTAGGTAAAGCTGGATGCCTACATACATCTTCTTAGGACTGTAAGCCTTCAAATATATACTTTTTAGGGGGTCCGGTCTTGAGGCCTGAACTCTGGGCCTGGGCACTGTCCCTCAGCTCTTCAGCTCAAGGCTAGCGCTCTACCACAGCGCCACTTCTGGCTTTTTTCTTTTTGCTCATGTGGTGCTGAGGAATTGAACCCAAGGCCTCATGCATGCAAGAACCCAAGGCCTCATGCATGCAAGGCAAGCGCTCTACCACTGAGCCACCTTCCCAGCCCTTAAATATTTTATCTAAGTGTTTTTTTGTTTTTTCCTGCCAGTCCTGGAGCTTGAACATAGGGCCTAGGTGCTGTCCCTGAGCTTCTTTGCTCAAGGCTAGTGTACTACTACTTGAGCCACAGTGCCACTTCTGGCTTTTTGGTAGTTTATTGGAGATCACAGACTCTCCTGCCCAGGCTGGCTTTGAACCATGATCCTCAGATCTCAGCTTTAGGAGTAGCTAGGATTACAGATGTGAGCCACTGGAGCCCAGATTTAAGTATTATTACCTGCTACTGACTTACCATAAACAATTTGCAAAGTTTTCTACAAATTTGTGGATTATCCTTATACCCCAGGCCGGCTTTGAATTTGAAATCCTCCTAACTTCGGACTCCTAAATGCCTGCTCTCCTCTCTCTCTCTCTCTCTCTCTCTCCTCCCTCCCTCCCTTCCTCCCTCCTCCCTTCCTTTTTTTTTTTTTGGTCAGGCCATGGAGTTTATAGTTATACGCTATTCCTGAGCTTTTTTGCAGCACTACTTCCAGTTTTCTGGTGGTTAATTGAAGAAAAAACTCACAGACTTTCCTGCTCAGGCTGGCTTTAAACTGCCATCCTCAGATCTCAGACTCTTAAGTAGCTAGTATTACAGGTGTGAGCCACCAGTACCTAGCCTCTTTCTTTTTCTCCCACCTTCTTCCTCTCCTTCCTTCTTGTTTTCCTTCCTTGTGTTGTTATTAGGGCTTGAATTCATGGCCTAGCATTTTTTGCCCTTATTTTTTTTTGCTCAAGATTGACATTCTTCCACTTGAACAACAGCTCCATTCTCCAGGTTTTTAGTTTCTTTTTTCTTTTTCCATTTTACTTTTTTTTTTTTGGGGGGGTCTGGTCGTGGGGCCTGAACTCTGGGCCTGGGTGCTGTCCCTCAGCTCTCAGCTCAAGGCTAGTGCTCTACCACTTGAGCCACAGCACCACTTCCAGCTTTTTTTGTTTTCTGCTTACGTAGTGCTGAGGAATTGAACCCAGGGCCTCATGCATGCAAGGCAAGCGCTCTACCACTGAGCCACCTTCCCAGCCCCTCCAATTTACTTTATTGTTGTTTTAGAGGTGATTACACAGTGGGGCTGCCTTTATATACATCTGGAAATAAGTACATTTCCTTTGCATAGTGTCATCTGTTCCCTCATTCTCTCCTATTCCCTCTTTCCCATCTCTACCCTCAGGTTACATAGTTCACTTTCATCAATGTCCAGTGCAGCCAGAGTACTACACTGCTGTACTTTTCACCCTTTTTCCGCTGATTCTTTGCCCTCCCCCCAGTCTCCCTCAGACATGGATTTGAATATACCATATATAAGGTAAAGAATACAGTGTCAACAACAACAACAAAAAAAAAACAAAGTAAGAAAAAAATTCCAGTTTCTTGATAGTATCTTTTGAAGCACAAGAGTTTTTAATTTAGTTGAATTCCAAATTGCCATTTTTTTTTTTGTCGGTCAAAGGGCCTGAACTCTGGGCCTGAGCGCTGTTCTTCAGCTCTTCAGTCAAGGTTAGCACTCTACTACTTGAGCCACATCGCCACTTCCAGCTTTTTCTACTTATGTGGTGCTGAAGAATCGAACTCAGGGTATGCATGCAAGGCAACCACTCTACCACTGAGCCACCTTCCCAGCCCCAATATTTTCTTTTGTTGCTTTTAGTTTGGGTGTCATATTTAATAAACTATTGTCTGTTTTGATGCCACACATATACTACTAGCATTCCTCTAAGATTTTATAGGTATAGCTCTTATATTTAAGTCTTTGGTTAATTTTTATAACATTTGTATGTATGTGAGGTAAAAATGATGTTAAGAATATAAAGGAAGGGCTAGGAAGGTGGCTCAGTGGTAGAGCACTTGCCTTGCATGCTCAAGGCCTAGGGTTTGATTCCTCAGCACCACATAAGAAAAAAGCCGGAAGTGGCGCTGTGGCTCAAGTGGTAGAGTGCTAGTCTTGAGCTGAAGAGCTGAGGGACAGCGCCCAGGCCCAGAGTTCAGTCCCCACGACTGGACCAAAAAAAAAAAAAGAATATAAAGGAAGCTGGGCACCTGTGGCTCATGCCTGTAATCCTAACTACTCAGGAGGCTGAGATCTGAGGATCTCAGTTCAAAGCCAGACTGGGCAGGAAAGTCCATGAGACTCTTATCTCCAATAAACCACCAGAAAACCAGAAGTGGCACTGTGATTCAAGTGGTAGAGCACTAGCCTTGATCTAAAGAGCTCAGGAACAGTGCCCAGGCCCAGAGTTCAAGCCCCAAGACTGAAAAAAAAAAAAAAAAGAATATAAAGGAATCCTAAAGCTAAATATTTGACAATCACTTATCTTCTTATCTTTAAGATGATGAGTATATTTGGTTTACCATAGTATAGGGCAGATATGAAGTCAAAAGGGGATAGAAATGGATAGGACTATTCTAGATATCATTACAGCCATCATCTCCTTGCATATATTGTCCGCTCACCTGATGCAATATCTTTGAAAGATTGCTCTTTGTGGTATGATTGTTCCAACTCACCATCTGATAAGTGTTTTTACTACCTGCCCCAGCAACTTCCTCGTAATAGACACATAGAAGATCATCATATATAGGAGTAAGCTAACTGGTAGAGCAATCTTGTAAACAATCTTGTCTGTTTTCTTGTAGAGGCAGAAGGAGAATGCCAAGCATTTTTTGGCAGTCACTCTAGTTACTTCCTGTGAATTCATTAAGCTTGTATTAAGTTAGCCAAGATTTTTACCCTTTTTTATATGATTACTTATCCTGAGGCTTTCCTTTTCCATATTATGAAATTTTTTTTTACCATAAGTATAGGAGTTTAAAAGTATTCCTGGCAAAATGCAATTATTTGCCAATTTAACTTTGGAATCTATTGAGAGCTTTTTCAATCCCAGATCTTTCTTCTGGTATACTAAATATGCCTTCTTGTTTTGCTCACTTGAAAACAGCGTAATGATGTCCCCCGCTTCACGGAGAATTGGGTTGTACAGGTCAGAGCCAAGGATAGAATTAAATGTTTTGGACTACTCTAAAATTTGAATAGTTGGGCTGGGAAGGTGGCTCAGTAGTAGAGTGCTTGCCTTGCATGCATGAGGCCCTGGGTTCGATTCCTCAGCACCACATAAGCAGAAAAAGCCGGAAGAGGCACTATGGTTCAAGTGGGAGAGAGCTAGCCTTGAGCTGAAAAGCTGAGGGACAGCACCCAGGCCCAGAGTTCAGGCCCCACAACCAACAAATAAAATAAAATAGAATTTGAATAGTTGACATACATAGGCTACCAGGGTCATTCTAATTTTGTTTTCCAAACAATTCCCTAACTTATGTCATGGGTTAATCTTAGAATCAGAGCTAGTAAAACAGTAAGTGGGGAAAAAAGGAGGCTATAACCTAGAAGTTGGTAGAGTTTACAAAGAAAAACAACCACTGCCTTCTATCCTTAGTGAAGGCCACACAGAAGAATGAAAAGGTAACAGCATTAAAAGCTTTGGCAAGTTCTAAGACCACCCAATGCAGATGGTCCCCAGGAAATTCTAGCTTCTAGAGGAGGAGAATCCCAGAGAAAGGAAGACCAAAAGTTTAGAATCAAGATTTCCCACAGGAGGGGGGGGGAGAGATTTCCAGTGGAAAGTAAGGAATAAGAAATACATGAGAGTAGTACAATGGTGGCTCACAACTATAATCCTAGCTACTCAGGAGACCGAGATCTGAGGATCTTGCTTCCAAGCCAGCCTACTGGGTTCCTAAGACTCTTATCTTTAAGTAACCATCAAAAAGCAGGAAGTAGAGTTGTGACTCAAGTGGTAGAGCACCAGTCTTAAGTGAAAAAGCTAAGGGAAAATACCCAGGCCCTGAATTCAAGTCCTAGGAATCACAAAATCACAATCTCAATCTCTCTCTCACATACACACACATAAAATGCATGAAGATTGAATCCACCTGTTTTTGTTGTTTGTTTTGTTTAAAAATGAATGTATAGCTAGGCAATGATGACTAACATATGTAATCCTAGCTACTCAGAAGGCTGAAATCTGGAGATCATGGTTCAAAGCCAGCCCTGGCAGGAAAGTCCATGAGACTCTTATCTCCAATTAACCACCAAAAAACCAGAAATAGTGCTATGACTCAAAGGCCCAAGGAGGGGCTGGGAAGGTGACTCAGTGGTAGAGCGCTTGCCTTGCATGCATGAGGCCCTGGGTTTGATTCCTTAGTACCACATAAGCAAAAAGAAAAAAGCTGGAAGTGGTGCTGTGGCTCAAGTGGTAGAGCGCTAGCCTTGAGCTGAAGAGCTGAGGGACAGCGCCCAGGCCCAGAGTTCAGGCCCCATGACTGGACCCCCCCCCAAAAAAGGCCCAAGGACAGAGCCCAGGCACTAAGTTCAAACCCAATACTGGCAAAACAAAATAACAAAAACAAGCAAAACCCATAACAACAACAACAACAAAAAGAAGCACTCTATTTAAATGGATTGAATTAAAGGGTTTTGGAGAAAAAATGGATGTAAAGTTCATGAGATACAACAGAAAAATTCAAAGACGAAGGACTGCAAAAAGTTTTAGGGGGTATTAGAAGGAAGCTTAGGCAAGCAAGGATCCCACTCTTGTCAATATGGTGGCAAATGACTGAGCTGAGTTAGTAAATGATACACAAGAACAACAAGCACTGAGCATATGCACACAGAGGTTAATGCGATAATCATTCCCGTGAACAATCACTGTCTTCCTCATAATGCTATCTGTAATTGTCACTGACCTTCACAGAGATGGGATATCAGTAGTACACAATTTATATAAATAACTGGTTAGTTTTGCTTTGACTGTTGTATTAGTCAGCTGTCAGTCATTATAATAAGAACGCTGAGGCAATAAAGAGTAATGTTTTATTGAGCATATGGTTCTGGAGATTTCAATAAATGATCAGGTGGCCATGTCACTTCAGGTCACTAGAGAGGGTGCCTGAGAGCAATGGGGACAGTTTATGGAAGTGCAAACCATTCAGATTTATTTTTTCTCCTGGTCTTGGGGCTTGAGCTCAGGACCTGAGCACTGTCCCTGAGATTTTGTGCTCTAGGGTAGTGCTATACAGTGCCTTGCTATACATTCTATTTTTTTGGTTGGTAGTGGGCCTGGGTGCTGTCCCTCAGTTCTTCAGCTCAAGGTGAACATTCTACCACTTGAGCCACAGCGCCACTTCTGGTTTTCTGGTGGTTTATTAGAGATAAGAGTCTCATGGACTTTTCTGCCCAAACTGGCTTTGAACCCTGATTCTCAGATCTCAGTCTCCTGAGTAGCTAGGATTACAGGCGTGAGCTATCAGTGCTTGGCTATACATTCATTTTTAAACAACAGTCCCACTTCTGGCTTTTTGGTGGTTAATTGGAGATATGAGTCTCATGGATTCTCCTGCCCTGAGCTGTCTTCAAACCATTGATCCTCAGATATCAGCCTCCAGAGTAGCTAGAATTATAGGCATGAGCCATCAGTTGGTACCACTCAGATTTTGAACCAGGAAACCGGCAGAGAGACAGAGGAGATTAGTGGAGTCCTGCAGGGACACAAACTGATGACTTAAACTTCCCACTAGATCCTACCTTCTAAAGATTCATAGCACCTACCAGGAACTCCAACCTGAGCCCATTTTACATAGTATCTCCTACTGCTCAGATTAAACCACAGCAACTGCCAAATGAAAAGTAAGTCTCTAACAACAACTTTTCTGTGTGCCTTAGGTTGGAGAGAACCTAGATTGAACAGCTTCTGTGAGATTCCTGTGTTCTTTGTCCTCCATGACTCATGAATATAGGCCTGAGCACACATAGGTATATGCACACACACAAGTTTTTCCTAACGACTGTAAAGTTGAAGCATTTTTCTTTTTGGTCAATTGTGGAGCTTGAACTCTGGGCCTAGGCACTGTCTCTCAGCTCTTCAGCTCAAGGCTAGCACTCCACCACTTGAGCCACAGCACCACTTCTGGTTTTCTGGTGGTTTATTAGAGATAAGAGTCTCATGGACTTTTCTGCCGAGGCTGGCTTTGAACCGTGATCCTCAGATCTCAGCCTCCTGAGTACCTAGGATTACAGGAATGAGCCACTGGCACCCGGCTACAATAGAATCTTATAGGTCCAAATGTTTTCTTCATTACCTTATGTCAATACCTGAGGGTATTTAAACTGGAAAAAAACAAACAGACACTGTAGGGGCTGGGAATGTGGTTTGGTGGTAAAATGCTTGCCTAGAATGCATGAAGCACTGGGTTCTATTCCTCAGTACCACATAAACAGAAAAAGCTGGAAGTGGCACTGTGGCTCAAGTGGTTGTGCTAGCCTTGAACAAAAGAAGCTAAGGGACTGTACCCAGGCCCTGAGTTCAAGCCCCCAGGACTGGCCAAAAAAAAAAATCCACTGTACAGTTAGTAGGGCTTAAGTTTAAAAGGCAAGATTTTGTTTTCAAGGGTAAACAAGTTGACTACTTCTTATCCACTGTAAACTATAAAGAATAGTAGAAATAATAATAATATGTAGGAAGAAAGGAATAGGAAGTACAGACACTGATATCTGAAGTCTCATAGGGAAAGAAAGTATTCAGAAATCCAAAGACAAATTTCTTCCTATTTACAACTGTGTCAAGAGGGAAAAAAGCCAATATCAGCAGAGAGATCTCTTTCAGGAGGGCCAGGAACGGAAGCCCAACTCCAGATAGAGGAGAGTTGGGCAGTGAAAGCAGCTAGTGTGGACTTATGGGAGGGATGTGTCACTGGAAGGGACCAGAGAAAGGAAATTCAATTGCAGTGGAGATTGGCACTAAGGGAAGGTTTGCTTTTTTCAGGATGGGTATAAAGGGAGTTATGTTTCCATATCTATTTCACTGGTTTAAATTCCATCTCTTTCTTTAGAATTTTTTTCCAGTCCTGGGGCTTACTCTTGGCCTGGATACTGTCCCTGAGCCTCTCTGTGCTCAAGTCTTTTTCTGTTTATGTGGTACTGAGGAATCGAACCCAAGGTTTCATGCATGTTAGGCAAGCACTCTACCACTAAGCTATATTCTCAGCCCTAGAAAATGTGTTTTGTTTTGTTTTTTGTTTGTTTTTTGGGGGGGGGGGTCCGGTCGTGGGGCCTGAACTCTGGGCCTGGGCACTGTCCCTCAGCTATTCAGTTCAAGGCTAGCACTCTACCACTTGAGCCACAGTGCCACTTCCGGCTTTTTTCTTTCTTATGTGGTGCTGAGGAATTGAATCCAGGGCCTTATGCATGCAAGGCAAGCGCTCTACCACTGAGCCACCTTCCCAGCCCCCCTAGAAAATGTTTTAATAAATGTAAATTTTCTATATACTAATGAAGCACACCAATATATTGATGTATATAAATCAGTTGGCTTAAAAAGTGTTGGGGGTGGGGCTGGGAATGTGGTTTAGTGGTAGAGTACTTGCCTAGCATGCATCAAGCCCTGGGTTCAGTACCACATAAACAGAAAAAGCCAGAAGTGACGCTGTGGCTCAAGTGGCAGAGTGCTAGCCTTAAGCACAGAGAGGCTCAGGGACAGTGCTCAGGTCCTGAATTCAAGCCCCAGGACTGGCAAAAAAAAATGTTAAGGAGCTGTTATTGTGGCTCAGTAGTAGAACAGTTGCCTGGCATATGTGAGGCACTGTGTTTAATCCGCAGCAAAACCAAACCCAAACAAACAAAAAATCAAGTCAAACAGGTATGTACATTTTATATTATTAATATTATATCAATATATCAATACATTGTTATATTATAATATATATTATAATACATATTATATTAATATATTATTATATTACTAAATGCATATTAAGATCCCATATTTTCTCAGTTTCAGTCTTTACCAAGTAATCATTGGTAAGAGCCAATGAGTAGCCCCAGGACCACTGTGTGACAGGCACTCTGCAAATCTACCAACCAATGTCAGGCTGATTCCTTCCCTAACAAATCTCAGGTTTTCCCCTGGAAGGGGAAACTCCATGTCATCTGTACTCCAGGATATTTTAGAGAGCCACAGGCTGTCTTTCCTTGTCCCCATTTCCTCCTTTGTGTATTGCAGCAAGCTCTGATGAGAAACACTAGACTACAGAAAAGCCCTCAGCACTTGGCATTTCAATGAGGACTCTAAGAGAACCAGGGCTGTTTTCTGCCCTCTCCCTGGTCTCCAAGTAAAAGCTGCTGAGGAGTAGCCCAGGCCACTGTCCCCAAAAGGCTGGCATTGCAGTAGCTCCTTGCATAGTCATTGTGGAGGCAGAGTTTTGTCTTGTTTCCTGATCTAGTCACCCTGGTCCCTGTGGTCTAGACTTTCCAAAATATTCATGTTCTCACTTACATTAGTAGATGGAAAACTGATTATTTCAATATCAAGAAGGTTTGGTATGCCAGGCACCAGTGGCTCACTCCTGTAATCCTAGCTACTCATGAGGCTGAGATCTAAGGGTCGCAGCTCAAAGCCAGCCTGGGTAGGAAAGTCCATGAGACTTTTATCTCCATTTAAACACCAAAAAAACTGGAAGTGAAGGTATGGCTCTAGTGGTAGAGCTCTAGCTTTGAGTAAAAAAGCTCAGGGACAGCAAACAGACCCTGAGTTCAAGGCTCAGGACTGGCATGTGCACACACACACACACACACACATACACACACACACACACACACACACACACACACACAGAATAAAAAGGTTTGGTACATGGTAACCCTAGGAATTATCTTGTAAAACACTAGTTAACCATTCAAGGTAGCAAAATCAGCAGGCTTGGGCACTTTAGCGCTATTTTCCCTATCTGATGAAGCTAAATTCAGGTGTTTAATAAAAAATTTTATATCCTCAATCTTCTCCAGTCGTCATTTTCTGTTGTCTTTACTAAAAGCCACTGCTCAATCAGAAATACATCCAAACCTGTATATGAATGGTTTATCTTCTTTTACTACTTTACTTTTACTACTTGATTGCCCCCCCAAGGGCAATCAAAGCTGTATAATGCTCATCAAGATACATTCTACTTACTGGTTTAGATCTCAGACAAAGGAGAAGGGATTCCATTTCCTTTTCCTATTTTTCCCCTTTTGAACTGTGGTGAAAAACTCAGACCATGAGAAATATATGTAGCTTAAAATGCTACAGAAAGTGTAGATTAAACATGACTGGTCAGAAATTGGTAATGGTTAAGGTTAAGCTATAGGGGTTCATTGCATATCTATTTACTCTACCTATGTAAAAAATAATAGAGTTTGAAGGTATGGTGCAGTGGCAGCCAATGAGTGAAAACATCAGATCAAGAGTTTGAGTCCCAGTTTTGGACAAAAAGAATAATTATTTAATTAATTAAATAAAAGCAAGATGCCCGGCACCGGTGGCTCATGCCTGTAATCCTAGCTACTCAGGACGCTGAGATCTGAGGATCTTGGTTCAAAGCCAGCCTGAGCAGGAAAGTCCATGAAACTCTTATCTCCAATAAACCACCAGAAAACCGGAAGTGGTGCTGTAGCTCAAGTGGTAGAGCACTATCGTTGAGCTAAACAGCTGAGGGACAGCACTCAGGCCCAGAGTTCAAGCCTCAGGACTGACAAAAGAAAAAAAGAAGCAAGAATAAAAAGTTCCATAATAAAAAATTAAGACCAAACAATGGTCTTAAAGCAATAACCAAAGTCTAGGTTACATAGATTAGATGATCAAGAAATGCCAAGCAAGGGGGCTGGGAAGGTGGCTCAGTGGTAGAGCGCTCGCCTTGCATGCTTAAGGCCCTGGGTTCGATTCCTCAGCACCACATAAGCAGAAAAAAAAAAAGCCGGTAGTGGCGCTGTGGCTCAAGTGGTAGAGTGCTAGCCTTGCGCTGAAGAGGTGAGGGACAGCGCCCAGGCCCAGAGTTCAGGCCCCACAACCGGACCCCCCTCCCCCCAAAAAAAGAAATGCCAAGCAGGGTAGTATGGACAATCTATTTGTTTGCAGTTGGTTATCCTGGATGGAACAGTTTTACATAATCTGACAGGGTGGGTGAATGTAAAGAGCCTGTGGGAAGAGGACTAACATTTAGGTAATCACAATTTTAAATAGATTAAATTCCTCCTTATGCAGGATGGCCTTTATTATGCATGGAGAGAATGGAATTTCAAACATAGAGTTGCATAGAAAGACTGAACTAGGGGCCTCTTACAAAGTCTTATTGAGACAGACAATGCTGAAGTTGGGACTCCAATCTACTCAAAACAGTGGATTTGAATCAGTCAAATAATGGGCAATTGAAATGACCCCTCATGGTATAAATTTCTCCAGGCCCAGAGAAAACTCTAGCCTAAGAAGCACACAGAAAAATGATATGATCAATAACAAGGGCTTACAATAAAGATTGAGAAAAACAAACCATAAAAGTTTGACTGCAGATTCTATCCACAGTGGATGCCATTTCTTTCAATAGGCTCTCAGAGTCTAGGTATATTTCAAATGGGAGGCAATGGGGAATGCTATTGATGTGAACCAAGCTCACAGTTTTCCCCAGCTGTTAACCCAGCTTGATCCTTTACTTAGTAAGAAAAACCTGCTTTCAGAAAAATAAGGACTTAGCCCAAATTGTCCTGACCTCACTCTCTAAGCCTTCCTGATGGAAATAGAAGAGTCCCTGGAGCCTAGGAATAAAGACATTTTATTAATAGTCTTGAGAGAAAACACCATCACAAGATATTCAGCAGCATTGTACCAATTGTCCAACTGGGACAAAGAAAAACAAATCTCTGCATGGAAGAGAGAAAGGGTTTGATAAAAAAAAACTTCTTTGCTTTTAGTCCTTTTGGCCTCTTTATGTAATATAACAAAACACACACACACACACACACTCACACACACACACACACACACACACTCGAGATATACATCGTAGTCTCATCCTCATTAGTCACGCAATCTTTCCTCATTGAAATGAATCAGAAACAGTGACTCCTAGGGAAGCTCATCGGTGGGAAGACTGTTAGCTTTTTCTTCCCTTCCTTCCTTCCTTTCTTTCTCTCTTTCTCTCTCTCTCTCCCTCCCTCCCTCCCTCCCTCCCT
>NW_012267252.1:3959526-3962898 GCF_000151885.1 Dipodomys ordii
GTGTAAGCCACAGCACCACTTCTAACTTTTTCTCTTTATGTGGTACTGAGGAATGGAACCCAGGATGCATGTTAGGCAAGCACTCTACCACTAAGTCATATTCCCAACCCTATTAGCTTTCTTAACCTCCACACCTCCTACTTCTCTGAAAACCCCCTTCCTTTGTGTGTGTGTGTGCGTGTGTGCATGCACGCACGCACACACACACACACACACACACACACACACATGGTTGGTTGTGCATACCAGTAGGTTTGAACTCCTGGATTCGGTCCCTGTACTTCTTTTGCTTAAGGCATCTTGAACTCAGGGCCTGGGCACGATCCATGAGTTTTTTTGCTCAAAACTAGCACTCTACCACAACTTGAGCCACAGCTCCACTTCCGGTGTTGTTGTTTTGTTTCATTTTGTTTTATTTTAGGGTTTTTTGGTGGTAATTGTAGATTAAGAGTCTGTCTCCTACCAGGACTGGCTTTGAACTGCAATCCTCAGATGTCAGACTCCTGCATAGCTATGATTACAGGCATAAGCCATTGGTGCCCTGGATAACACACTTTTATTTTTATTCACTTTAAATGTGCTTCTGAAGCAAAGAAAAAACAAATTTTCAAAAATACTGCCCTAGCTGGCTTTGAAGGCTTTTCCTGAGTATCTAGGATTACAAGTGTGAGCCACCAGCACATGGTACTTTTCCTTCTTGCCCTCATGAAGTTTAGCTGACTGGACATGGCACTTGGAATAACTGTACCACAGAATTAGAGAAAAAACAGTTTGTGGAAAAGCACTGGACGTTGTTCTAATAGATGGTGGGACTGCAGGTACCAATGAGTACTGCAGGGGGCAACATATCCTCACATTCTTACATGCTGACTTCCTTTTGCTTACCTGGGTGGATGATCTCAGTGGACATCCATCCCGTGGAGAGGTCATGGGATAGAGCATCTGTGCCAGATCAGAAGCCAAAAACCACCACGTGTCAAAACTGGAATAGGCTGGGTAGAGACTAAGTACAAATGCTTGAGCAAGTCTTGTGTGGAGATGAAAGTCAGTATGTATGACTGTTTTCTGATCAGGGGATAACTATGGCAGTCCCCAAGTTCCTGTGTAAATACATATTTGTCAGGATTGGCACTCCTTTCAGACATGTCCTGGAAACAGTTCTATTTTAGATAGTATCCATGATTCAGGCATTATAATTAGTGGATTGGCCTCTTGTCTGTGATATTTCTACTTAATAACACAGGTTTGTGTTGGTAGAACAGGATTGGGTCATTGTATTGTTACTTTATAATTTTGCATCTTTTCATTGATTCCTTCCTGACAAAGTCCCTTTTTTTTCTCAATCTCTCCTCTCTTCTCATCCACAGGCACATATGCACACACATGTGTGCACACACACACTTTCCTGTTTGTGGGTGCTGGTGGCTCATGTTTGTAATCCTAGCTACTTAGGAGGCTAAGATCTGTGGTTAGATTCCAGCCCAGGCAGGAAATTCTGTGAGACTCTAATCTCCAATTAATCACAAAAAGCCAGAAGTGGATCTGTGGCTCAAGTGGCAGAGTGCTAGCCTTGGGTAAAAAAGCTCAGAGACGGTGTCCAGGCTCTGAGTTCAAGTGTCTGGACCCATGAACACTCATGCACAAACACAAAAACGTTTCCTGTTACTTGTACCTAGACAAATCCCTTTTGGAGACATGTCTACTGAAGCACCTAAATTAATACAGCTATAAAGGAGATTAATAATAGTTTTTTATTGACATAATTATATATATTAATGAGGCACAGAGATTTTTTTCAGTAAAGTATACACTGTGTGACGTTTATATCAATATAATTACCATATACATCAACTTTTTTTTTTTTTTTGGGTCCAGTCATGGGGCCTGAACTCCGGGCCTGAGAGCTGTCCCTCAGCTCTTCAGCTCAAGGCTAGTGCTCTACCACTTGAGCCACAGTACCACTTCCAGCTTTTTCTGCTTATGTGGTGCTGAGGAATCGAACCCAGGGCCTCATGCATGCAAGGTAAGCACTCTACCACTGAACCACTTTCCCAGCCCCCCCTTTTTTTTTCTTTTGTTGGTCATGGGGCTTGAACTCTGGGCCTGGGTGTTGTCCCTCAAGGCTATCACTCTACCACTTGAGCCACAGCATGACTTCTGGTTTTCTGGTGGTTTATTGGAAATAAGAGTCTCACGGACTTTGCTGCCTGGGCTGGCTTTGAACTGTGATCCTCAGATCTCAGCCTCCTGAGTAGCTAGGATTACAGGCATGAGCTACCAGCGCCTGGCTGTCCATCAGATGTTTATTTTATTTTGTCGGTCGTGGGGCTTGAACTATGGGCTTGGGTGCTGTCCCTCAGCTCTTCAGCTCAAGGCAAGTGCTCTACCACTTGAGCTACATACAGCGCTACTTCTGGCTTTCTAGTGGTTTACTGGAGATAGGAGTCTCATGGTCTTTCCTGCCTGGACTGGCTTTGAACTGCAATCCTCAGATCTCAGCCTTCTGAGTAGCTAGGATTACAGGCATGCGCCACAGGCGCCCGGCTGCATCAGCTTTTTAATTGTCATTTATTTCTTTGATAAACACATAGAAAATGCTCTCATAAAGCTACTTTAAGATATATAAAACATCATTGTGGGGTGCTATATTATATACCTATAATCCTAGCTACTCAGGAACTGAAATCTGAGGATTGTGGCTTGTGGCTTGAAGACAGCTTGGGAAAGAACATCTGTGAGACTCTTCAATAAGCTACTTAGAAAAAGCTGGAAGTGGTACTGTGGCTCAAGTGATAGAGTGCTAGCCTTGAGCAAAATGAAGCTCAGGGACAGTGCCCAGACCCCAAGTTCAAGCTCCAGGACTGGCGCCAAAACAAACAAACATTATATATAAATATATAATAGATCATTGCTAATTGTATTTATCCTATTGAGCTACAGATTACCTAAACTTGAGCTGGGAATGTGGTAGAGTGCTTGCCTAGTATGCATGAAGCCCTGGGTTCTATTCCTCAGTACCATATAAACAGAAAAAGCTGGAAGTGGTGCAGTGGCTCAAGTGGTAGAGTGCTAGCCTTGAGCAAAAGAAGCTCAGGAACAGTGCCCAGGCCCTGAGGTCAAGCCCCAGTACTGGCAAAAAAGAAAGAAAGAAAGAAAGAAAAAATACCAAAACATTCCTCCTGCTTAAGTGCAATACTGTACCCATTGACCATAAAAAATTCTGAGATCTTCTCTCTCCTCTATGCTGCCTATTCTCTCTAGCCTCTGATGACCACTATTCTCATGTTAACTTCTGGAAGTTCTAAATTCTTTCAGGTCCCATATATGAGTGAGATCAGATAATGTTTGTCTTCCTTCCCCCCCCCCCCCCCC
>NW_012267252.1:3962948-3963371 GCF_000151885.1 Dipodomys ordii
CCCCCCCCAGTTCTAGGGCTTTAAACTCAGGGCCTAGGCACTGTCCCTAAGCCTCTATGTGCTCAAAGCTAGTGCTCTACCACTTGAACCACAGCGCTACTTCCAGCTTTTTCTGTTTATGTGGTACTGAGGAATTGAACTCAGGACTTCATGCATGCTAAGCAAACACTCTACTACTGAGCCACATTCCCAGCCCCCTGTATTTGTCTTTCTTATTTTCCTTAATATAATGGCTTCCAGCCCCACATATGCTGTTGCAAAAGGCAAGATTTCATTTTTTTCTTTTTTTTATATAACTAGTATTCCATACTGTATGTATACCACCGTGTTTTTTTTTTTTCTTTTCGTTGTGGGGATGGCTTAGGCGCCATCCCTTAGCTCTTCAGCTCAAGGCGAGTGCTCCACAGCTTGAGCCACAGCGCT
>NW_012267252.1:3963686-3981619 GCF_000151885.1 Dipodomys ordii
TTTTGTCGGTCGTGGGACTTGAACTCTGGGCCTGGGCGCTGTCCCTCAGCTCTTCAGCTCAAGGTGAGCGCTCTACCACTTGAGCTACAGCGCCACTTCCCTTGATGGATATTTGATTCCATGCCATGGATAGTATGAATATTGCTGAAATAAATGTGCTGGAGTCTCTTAAACATATTGACATCATTTCCTTTGGATATAGATCCTCTAATGGGATTGTTACATAATTCAGTAGCTGTTTTTATTCTCTATTTTATTATTTTTTGTTCAAGACTGGGACTCAAACTCATTCTCTGATGCTTTTGCTCATAGGCTTGTATTCTACCACCTGAGCCACACCTTCAACTCTATTTTTTATTTTTTTGAGGCACCTCCATAGTATTTTTCCTTGATGGCTGCACTAATTTATATTCTCATCAGCAATGATCTCCAATTAACCACCAAAAAGCTGGAAGTGGAGTTATGGCTCAAGTGGTAGAGCACTTGAGTAAAAACAAGCTCAGAGACAGTACCCAGGTCTTGAATTCAAGCTGTAGGGCCGGAAGGAAGGAAGGAAGGAAGGAAGGAAGGAAGGAAGGAAGGAAGGAAAGAGGGAAGGAGGGAGGGAGAAAGGGAGGAAGGAAGGGAACAGAGGGAGGAAAAGAAAAAATAAGTTAGACTGTCAAAACTTTGAGGACAGAATTAGAAAACAAATAAAAGAGTAAGTATTAAATAATGGTTATGGGTTAAACTTTTGACTCCTGTGTGTTTCAATATTACTCTCTAGGTGTTTTTAGTTAAGAGTTCAAATATTTAACTGTAAAAATACTCTGCTGGTAGAATGATTAAGCACATGGCTCATTTTTAGAAGGATTGAACCCTGGGCGACTGGCATGCTCTACCACTGAGTACCTAAACACCACTCAGGACTTTTCTCTTTTTCCTTTCCTTCCCCTTTCCTTTCTCCTTCCCCCTTCCCTTTTCCTCTTTCTTTTTTCCAGTGGTGGTATTATTAAGGTTTGAACTCAGGGCCTTGCACTCACTGGACAAGTACTCTACCACTTGAACCCATACTTTCCATTTTTGCTTTACTTAATTTTCAGAGAGGATCCTGCCTTTTCTCTGGGGAAGGCTTCAGACTTCAATACTCCTATATACCTACCACATAGCTAGGATCACAGACATATGTAACCACCCCAAACTTGTTTTTTGTTTGAAGCCTATGCTGGTCTCAAACTGTGATCCTCCTGATCTCTGCCTACTAAGTAGCTGGTACAACAGATGTGACCTACTATGCATCATAGAAATGACTCTTTAAATAAAGCAAACAAAACAATCAAAATGAGAATAAAGAAAAAAATTCTCAGGTGGAGCACTGGGAATTTATACCTGTAATCCCAAACTACTCATGAGTCTGAGATCTGAGGACCTTGGTTAGAAGCCAGCCCAGCCAGGAAAGACTACAATTAATCACCAAAAAGCATGAAGTGAAGCCATGGCTTGCATTGTAGAATGGTCATCTTTGGCAAAAAAGCTAGAGACAGTTTCTAGACCCTGAGTTCAAGGCCCAGGACTGGCACACATAAAAGATCAAACACAGAAACTGCATTATTTGCTCATTAGCAGATGTTCTTTGGCTATCAAAATTACTGGGTATGCATCTAATTGAAAAAGTCCTGGGGCTGGGAAGGTAGCTCAGTGGTAGAGTGCTTGCCTTGCATGCATGAGGCCCTGAGTTCAATTCTTCAGCACCACATAAGCAGAAAAATCGGGAAGTGGTGCTGTGGGCTCAAGTGGTAGAACACTATCCTTGAGCTGAAAAGCTGAGTTAGGTCCCATGACTGACAAAAAGAAAAAAGAAAAAGTCCTTCTGTATTAAGAATTACTTGAGAAATAAGAAAAAATGTACTGCAAAATCCCTTTCCTTAAGTAGCAATTCAGAATTTAACAGTGTAATTACTAAAGTTGTGACTTACTCACAGTCTTGATTTCAATAATACAGACTCAGAAGCATTACTTTAAAAAAGACACTCACATGTCTATTCCAGAAAAATATTCTCCAAAATATTTTAAATTTCTTTCCTTCAATCTTTTCCAAACTGTAAGCTCTTTATAGTTGAGGACTATATGTATGTGCAGTGTTTGGTGGAATGTTAGAAAATAAAAGGAACTTAATAATTTTTTTTTAAAGAATGATTTTTGAGGATAGATTGAAGGTCCCTCTGCTAGATTGGAGTGATTTACAGAAATGTTAATAGAAGTTTGTGATGGCTAGAAAAACTTCCTTGGGTAGGAAAGAGGGAAAAACACTAAAAGAAATGAAAACTCCTCATTTTGAAGATCTAGGGCTGGGTGGTTCTGGTCTAATTTCTACATCCCTTAACCCTTATGATCACAAATGTCCACTGAGAGCAGAGCTTTGCAAAAAGAAGAGACCCAGATAATTCTGTTTACAGTACATTGAAAGAACAGCATTCCTCTCATTTCCTTAGTCATTGATTTTTTTTTTCTGATTTCTGCACTAACACAACTAATAAGGGCTTCTGTGTACTAGGGGGCACTCCTTTCTAGGAAATGGTTTGGCTTTGTGTACTCTTTGAACTCAGATCTTTGCTCAAAACAACTTTAACTACTTCTTAAGCCAGGGTGAAAATAAGTGGACACAGAGATGCAGGGATGAGGGAGTAAGATATGACCTCCAGAGAACTGGCCACCAGGCAGAGTAGTGCAGTGTGCAGCCTTTGGACTGCAGGGATGGGAGGCTTCAAGGTCATTTAGAGGTCAGTTTGAGATATTAGGGGTCAAGGATATTTTGACAGTCTAGTTTTCTGTGTTGTTGGAAGGTTGTATATATGTGTGTAAGTGAGAGAGACAGAGACAGAGAGACAGAGACAAAGACAGAGAGAGCTCTCCTTATTCATATAATTCTGGAAATGTGAGAGTAGGAACAGAATCTGTGCTTTATTATTTCGGTTTCCAAAGACGTATCCTAACACTGGGATAATTTTACAGACCTAAAGTGGCAAATGGCATTTAGGTTAATTCTTAACATGTTAATCTTAAAGAAGTGTTGCTTTGTGTTTTTGTCATTGTTATAATATTTATATAAGCATGTCACACTGATAGATTTTATTTATTCTCCCAACATTCTGATAACTAGATAGAGACAAAGACAAATAGCAAATCAAATGCCTAAATCAAGAGGGTAACTCTTTTTTTTTTGTCGGTCGTGGGGCTTGAACTCTGGGCCTGGGCGCTGTCCCTCAGCTCTTCAGCTCACGGCAAGCGCTCTACCACTTGAGCTACAGCGCCACTTCCAAGAGGGTAACTGTTGATTTCAATTTCTCAGCTGATTAAGAGAGGATCTGTAATTTTTTTTGTTGGTCATGGAGTTTGAATTCAGGGCCTGACCACTGTCGCTGAGCTCTTTTTAGCTCAAAGCTAGTAGTACTCTACCACTTGGAGTCACAGCATCACTTGTGGTTTTCTCACTAACTGGAGATAAGAATCTCATGGACTTTCCTGCATAGGCTAGCTTTGAGCCTCCATCCTCAGATCTCAGCTTCCTGAGTAGCTAGGATTATAGGTGTGAGCCACTAGAGCCTGGCTTAAATATTGATTTTTAAAAAAAATCACCCTTTCCCTTAATTTCCAGAGGTTGGGGATCATGTTTGAAGTTAGGTTGGCACCTCCTGTTTTTAACAACGAGAAGGCAAAGCAAGGGAAAAATAGATTGAAGGGATAAGAGGGAGGAAGAAGAGGAGGAGCCTAGCTTTATTGGTTACCTTGTGTGCATAGTTGAGAAGCTTAATGGAAATGTGCCACAATTTCTCAAGAGGATTTTACCTTCTTGTTACTTGGATATGGAACTTAACAAGATCTGTGAGAGGAAGAATTATAGGGTTGATCAAGCCCTGACAATAAGTCTTTTGGTATTCTTTTCATGTAAGGATTAGGCTGACCTAAGGGGAAAAAAGACAATAATCAGAGTTACTGCCAGATTCTCCTCCCACTTTGAGGCCTCTACTTGGCCTGAGCCTCCATAGTAGCTCCTCATCAAGGGTTTAACTAAGATCTTTTTCTTATCTTTTCTCCCAAAACTCAAACTTTTAATTCTTTCCTAGAGCTGCTAGAATAAATCAGTTATACAGTAATTGCCTAGAATGCGTGAGGCCCTGGGTTCCATTCCTAGCACTGAAGGAAAAAAAAAAAAACAAAAGACAGAAGCTGGGTGCCAGTGGTTCACACATGTAATCCTAGCTAAAAGCTGACATGTGAGGCTCGTGGTTTGATGCCAGCCTGGGCAGGGAAGTCCATGAAAGTCTTATCCCCAATTAACCACCAAAAAGCCAGAAGTGGAACTGTGGCTCAACTGATAGAGCACTATAGCCTTGAGCAACAGAGCTTAGCAACAGTGTCAAGGCCCTGAGTTCAAGTTCCAGGTGGGGACACAGACACAGACACAGACACAGACACAGACACAGACACACAGACACACACACACACACAGAGCATAAAACTAAATAAACAAAAAACATAATTGGCTGGGGCTGGGAAGGTGGCTCAGTGGTTAAAGCACTTGCCTTGCATGCCTGAGGCCCTGGGTTCGATTCCTCAGCCCCACATAAGCAAAAACAAAAAAAGAGCCGGAAGTGGTGCTGTGGCTCAAGTGGTAGAGCGCTAGCCTTGAGCTGAAGAGCTGAGGGACAGTGCCCAGGCCCAGAGTTCAGGCCCCACGACCGGACCCAAAAAAAAAAAAACAAAATTGGCTAATGACTGATTTACAAGTAAGCTGCTTGCGCTTGCTAAGTTGTTTTTCTTTTTCTTTTTGTTGGTTATGGGCTTGAACTCAGGGCCTGGGCATCATCAATGAGTTCTTTTATTGAAGGCTAGCACTCTTCCCCACTGAGCCACAGCTCCACTTCTGGATTTTGAGTGGTTAATTAAAGAGGAGAATTTCATGGGGACTTCTCACTAATATGTAACTAAGGGTTTCCCATTATTAGCAAGATAGCAGCCAAAATTTCTTAGGCTAGATTCATTTGGAATGATAATGATGTTCTCTGTCCTTTAATCTCTCTTTTTTATTTTTTGTCAGTCATGGGGCTTGAACTCTGGGCCTGGGAATTGTCCCTGAGGTCTTCAGCTCAAGGCTAGTGCTCTACCACTTGAGCCACAGCACCACTTCAGGTTTTCTGATGATTAATTGTAGGAGATAAGAGTCTTATAAACTTTCCTGGACCAGCTGGTTTCAAATAGTGATCCTCAGATCTCAGTCTCCTGAGTAGCTAGGATTATAGGCGTGAGCCCCTGGAACCCCACTTTATTTATTTATTTATTTATTATTTTTGTGGGTTGTGGGGCTTGAAATCAGGTTCTGGGCGCTGTCCTTGAGCTTTTTCGCTCAAGAGTAGTAGTGCTTTACCACTTGGAGCCACAGCACCACTTCTGGTTTTCTGGTGGCTAATTGGCAATAAGAAATTCATGGATTTTCCTGCTCAGTATGGCTTTGATCTGATCCTCAGATCTAAGTCTGCTGAGTAGTTACGATTACATGTGTAAGTCATGCACACCCTTTGTGCCTTAATCTTCACAAATAAGATTATATGAAGTAACTTGGTGTTTACCAATCAGATTTCTGCTTTGCTGTTCCCAGCTTACAAGGAATGGACCAACTCTGAAATAACCATTCTCTCTTTCCTTCCTTCCTTCCTTTTTTTTGTGCCAGCTTGAACTCCAGGCCTAGGCACTCTCCTGAGCGCTCACGTGTGTGTGTGTGTGTGTGTGTGTGTGTGTGTGTGTGTTTGTTTGTGTGTGTGTGATTTGAGGGTTACAGTGAGATCCTACACAGGAGCTGGATAAAATATTTTCCCACTGACCTGCCTTGTGTGTCAACTCTCCCTTTCTACATACTCTGAAATTCCTATGTCTCATCTATTTTGGTAGTAACACACCTGACTTGGTCTTTTCAAGTAAATGTCCTCAGATCTCAGCCTCCTGAGTAGTTACGATGACTGGCATAAGCCACTGCTGCCTGGCTCCCCTAGCTTCTTTTGCTGAAGGATAGCGCTCTACCACTTGAGCCACAATTCTACTTATGCATCATCATCATCATCATTATTTTTTAGTTTATTGGAGATAAGAGTCTCATGGACTTTCCTGCCCAGGCTGGCTTTGAACCATGATCTTCAGATGTCAGCCTCCTATTACAGGTATGAGCCACTGGCTTTCAGTAGGTATTTGTATGTTGAGTTTGTTACACAAATTATAAATAGGAAATGTTTATTCTCTCTTAAAGATTGCTGTCTTTCTATCAATAGATGTGTATTAAAGTATTCTTTGTCTTTTAGACAAATCATACTGTGGAGATGCTATCTCTACCTGTCATTTCTAAACCAGAGGTAGGAGCTAGCAAAACAAAATGAGTAGAGATGTGATCTCTACACACTTGGCTCTGAAAATGTTTTATCATAACGCAACAAGTCTTCTTGCCATATGGCCCAGAGAAAGGACTTTCTGATGGGACCTAAAGGTCGTAGCCATCTTGAAAATTTTTTGGGGGGGGTCTGGTCATGGGGCCTGAACTCTGGGCCTGGGCGCTGTCCCTCAGCTCTTCGGTTCAAGGCTAGCGCTCTACCAATGAGCCACCTTCCCAGCCCCTTGAAAATGTTTTTATATCATTTTAGACTAGAGGCCTGCAAGGACTTTCTCTGGGTCATATGTTAAATGATTATCAAAAATGTGAGTAGCTTCCCAATAAGGGAAAAGATTGATAGTTCAAATGCAGCAGCCATACTCACTGATACCATGTTGAAAATGAACTATACAACTTGTAAGTGGAGATAGAAGGGAAAACTGGGAGAGATCAAGGGAAGGGGTAAGCATTGTCCAAAAAAAAATGTATTCTTGACCCGACCTATATAACTGTAACTCCTCTATACATTACCTTTATAACAAAAAAAAAAAGTATAAGCAGTATTCCCTACCATTTTGAGGTCCAAAGAAGTATAGAGCTTAATTCTATATTTTCTAAAATGGAATGAAGATTAATTCAGACTTTCTATATTTTCCACCATGAAAAGTAAAACAGCATTAGTCTTCCTTTTTCTCTCCTCCCTGATTTACTTTGTTTCCTCTTTCTCTTTTCTTCCCCTGCTTGCTTGCTTCCTTCTTTCCTTCCTTCCTCCTTTCCTCCCTCCCTCCCTTCCTCCATTCTTTTCTTTCTTTTTCTTTCTTTCCTTCCTTCCTTCCTTCCTTCCTCTCTCTCTTTCTTCTCTTTCTTTCTTCTCTCTCTTTCTTTCTTTCTTTTTCTTTCTCTTTTCCAGCCCAAAGTTCTTAGGTAAACAAGATAGATATCATCACAGACGAGGTAGAGGAATAGTGGGGACAGAGGTGTAGAGAATAGTGTGCTGCTATATAAGTAGATGAAGGGCCTTGTGTAGAGCAGGAGCTACTTAGCACTGGGTACTACAGCCTGAGCAGAACAGCCATGGGAGGGGGCAGCCTTGCATCAGACCTCATGTGCACTGAGGAAGGTAAACACTTGTAAAGAAGAGAATACTTCAATATTCTCTAGTTATCTTCCCACAAAATAGTTTTTAATTACTCTTCTTTCTCCACTCCAAGCAAGCAAGCAAAGTTAATCTCACCAGTCATGGAACAAATCCAAATCATGTGCCACCTGGTAGGATGTAAGATCACAGCACCAATACTTTTGTGATGCTCCTTAACCTCCTCGTGAGGAAATACCAGATAAACCTAAATTGGGAAACATCCTCCCAAATAAGCTGCCTTTTATCTTCAAAAGTATGAAGATGGGGGCTGGGAAGGTGGCTCAGTGGTAAAGCACTTGCCTTGCATGCCTGAGGCCCTGGGTTCGATTCCTCAGCACCACATAAGCAAAAAGAAAAAAGCCGGAAGTGGCGCTGTAACTCTAGTGGTAGAGTGCTAGCCTTGAGCTGAAGAGCTGAGGGACAGCACCCAGGCCCAGAGTTCAGGCCCCATGACCGGACCAAAAAAAAAAAAAAAAAAAAAAGTATGAAGATGATGAAAATTAAGAAAGCACAGGCTGGGTGCTGGTGGCTCATGCCTGCAATCCTAGCTATTCAGGAGACAGATCTGAGGATCACAGTTCAAAGCCAGCCCAGGTAGGAAAGTGAGATTTTTTTGTCAGTCATTGGCCTTGAACTCAGGGCCTAGGTGCTGCCCTAAGCTCTTTTGCTCGAGGCTAGTGCTCTACCACTTTGAGCCACTTTAGGGAACTCCAAGACCCAGCTGTGAGAATTAGGAAAGGGTTAAGAGGTTGGAATACGGCCTCATCAGTACTCAGAAAGCTGAGAACTGGACCCTAAGAAGGTCAGAACAATAAGGCATGATGAATGTTTAAATTACAATTAACTGGGGGCTGGGAATGTGGCCTAGTGGTAGAGTGTTTGCCTAGCATGAAGCTCAGGGTTCGATTCCTCAGTACCACAAAGACAGAAAAAGCCAGAAGTGACATTGTGGCTCAATGCTAGCCTTGAGCTGAAGAGCTTAGGGACAGCACCCAGGCCCAAAGTTCAAGCCCTACGACCAACAACAATAACAACAAAATTATAATTAACTGGACCCTAATTTGTTTAAGTTAAAGCTGTCTGGACCCTATAAAACTTGAGACCTTGAAGATAAGATGAATGTTTGTATTATGGTTAAATATTTCCCACTCTCTTCTGCTCCCTAACAATAAGGGAGTCAGTTATCACTATGTATACTAACTATACCTCATGTTAATGGATGTAACCACAGATAGATGGTTACCCTGCGGGTACCTGTAGTAACCTCCTCTGTACTGAATTAAATAAATAAGCTTACTAACAGGAAGTCAGAGTTCAGAAGCCTGTGAGCCCTGGACCCACTATCCTCTGTCTTCTTTCGAATTTCTTCAGGTCCAGTACCCTGCTGGGCTGTTCCTGGTTACGGTAGCAACAGCCATGGCCACATCGCCACTTTTGGTTTTCAGGGGAAGGGAGTATATTAATTGGAGATAAGATTCTCCTGGACTTTCCTACCTAGGCTGGCTTTGAATCATGATCCTCATATCTCAGCCACTTGAATAGCTAGGGTGTCACCAGGCTTGTGAGACTCTTACCTCCAATTAACCACTAGAAAACTGGAAATGGTGCTACATAGAACTCAAGTAAGGGGGGCTGGGAAGTTGGCTCAGTGGTAGAGTGCTTGCCTTGCATGCCTGAGGCCCTGGGTTCTATTCCTCAGAACCACATAAGCAAAAAAAAAGAAAAAATGCCGGAAGTGGCACTGTGGCTCAAGTGGTAGAGCGCTAGCTTTGAGCTAAAGAGCTGAGGGACAGCGCTCAGGCCCAGAGTTCAGGCCCCACGACCGGACCCAAAAAAAAAAAAAAAAAAAACCTCAAGTAAGAGAGCACTAGCTTTGAGCAAAAGAGCTCAGGGACAGTGTCCAGGCCTTAAGATTCAAGCCCCAGGACTGGCACACATGCTGGTGCTCACACATGCACACGTGTGCACACACGTGCATGCACACACACACACACACAAATGAAGTATGTTCATGAACCAAGAAGAATCCCTGTATTGACTCTAGTTATACAGCACACTCTGTCCTCCTTCTCATATGTGACATCATCCATGAGACCTAGGGGATGTGTCAATCTTGAATCTGTGTTTACATCATTCTAGAATAGAGGTCCACAACCCCAGAATGTCTTGCCCAAAATGTCCTTCCAGATACACTGGGCCTATGTGGCTGTCCTACTAAGAGGATATTTCATGTCCATGTATACCTCACAAGCCACAAGGAGGAAGTTGTTTTAGGGGACTGTGATGGGTCTAAGCTATAGAGTATCCCAGAACAAGAACCTTGTCACTATGAATAGTACTGGGGCAAGGAGCAGTGGGTAGAGACAAGGGCTGGGGCCAGCTCTCCCCACACAATCACCTTCTGCTGAGAAGCTCTAATCAGTGTGAGAATTCTAAATCTAGATTAGGTTTCAAAGTTAGGAAATCCCATGCATCAAGGTAAATATAAAGATATATTATTATCTCATTTTATTTAACAGCTTGCCAGCTTGCTTTGTGTCGGGGGGGAGGGGCAGGGCTTGAACTCAGGACGTGGGCACTGTACCTGAGCCTTTTTGCTCAAGACTATCGCTTTACCTCTTGGATCCATGGCACCACTTCTGGTTTTCTGGTGGTTAACTGGAGATAACAGTCTCATAGACTTTCTTGTGCGGGCTGACTTTGAACAGTGATCTTCAGATCTCAGCTAGGATTAAAGGTGTGTGTCACTGGCACTTGAGTTGCTAGCTTGTTTTATCAGCCCACACCTGTGGGCCTTGCAAATGGTCAGACAGATGTGTTGAGTACACTTACCCGGGTAACTTTGTTTTCAACCTTGTTATTTTAAAAACAGAAATTAGGAAAGTAGAGTTTAAAGCCCTCTGGGTCTATCTGTGCCTTTCACCACATTATTATAAATTGCTGGTAAGGATTTCATAAACCAAATTGACACAGAGATAATTCAGCTGTGGAACAACTCTAAAGTAGTCACTTTAGAGCCAAAAGTCATGACTGGAGATTGCCTAACTTGGTTAGAGCAAATGTAAATTCCTTCTATACTTTCAGTGAATATGGCTGTCTCAGCTCTGTCTCTGCTGAATCCACTGCTTTTTTTTTTTTTTTTAATTACTTGTGGGCTTGAATTCAGGATCTGGGCACTGTCCTTGAACCTATTTGTGCTCGAGGCTAGTGCTCTACCACTGGAGCCTTGTTGCTATTTCCACTTTCAAAAAGTGATTAATTGTAGATAAGAGTCTCTTGGGGATTTTTCTGCCTGGGCTGGCTTCCAATCATTATCTTTAGATCTCAGCCTCCTGAGTAGCTAGGATTACAGGCGTGAGCCACCAGCACGTGGCTGAACTCACCACTCTTGTAAGACATAATCTTCCAAATGACACTTTGCTTTACAAAAACCAAGGTGTGTCATGTTCAACTTACTGAAGTTTCAAATTTTCAAGTTGGCCAAAGATTATATACATACACACACTCACACACACACACACACACACACCACTCAGGGCCTGGGTGCTGTCCCTGAGCCTCTCTATGCTCAAGGCTAGCTCTGCCACTTGAGCCACAGTGCCACTTTTGGCCTTTTCTGTTTTTGTGGTACTGAGGAATCAAACCCAGGGCTTCATATATGCTAGGCAAGAACTCTACTGCTAAGTCACATTCCTAAACCTATATATATATATATATATATATATGTGAATTTAAAGCCTCTCTCTCATGTTCTCTCCCCTCCTCTCTCATTCTCCCCCCTCCTTTTTTTTTGCTGGTCATGGGGCTTGAACTCTGGGCTTAGGCGCTATCCCTGCACTCTTCAGCTCAAGGCGAGTGCTCTACCACTTGAGCCACAGTGCCACTTCCGGTTTTCTAGTGGTTAATTGAAGAGTCTCACAGACTTTTCTGCCTGGGCTGGCTTTGAACCGTGATCCTCAGATCTCAGCCTCCTAAGTAACTAGGATTACAGGCATGAGCCACCGGCGCCCGGCTCTCCCCCTTTCTCTTACTTTTTGCTCCCTTCTCCTCTATCCCCTCTTGCTTCTCCTCCTCCTCCTCTTCCTCCTCCTTTTTTCTTTTTTTTTTTTGTTGGTCGTGGGGCCTGAACTCTGGGCCTGGGCACTGTCCCTCAGCTCTTCAGCTCATGGCTAGTGCTCTCCCACTAGAGCCACAGTGCCACCTCTAGCCTTTTCTGCTTATGTGGTGCTGAGGAATCGAACCCAGGGTCTCATGCATTCAAGGCAAGTACTCTACCACTGAGCCACCACCTTCCCAACCCATCTCCTCCTTTTTTCTTTATGAGATAGGGTCTCACTATGTAGCCCAGGCTGGACTTGAATTTATGCTCCTCCTGCCTCAACCTCCTTCCTTTTTCCCTTCTTCTATTTTCCTAGTCTTATTCCAGAATAAGAAAGTTAATAGGAGTTTCTTTGGTTCTGGAAAGTGGATGTGCTTATAATAGGAAGGAAGCAGACAATTATTCACCCAGCATGCAGGACTTTTGCTTTTCATCTCATGACTAAGTGGGTTCTATTGTATCCTTTCAAGTAAGTTCAGGAGCTTCTTCAGGCCTCTTTTCATTATCACTAACCACATGCAGTAGAAACTTCTTTTTCTGCAAAGGAATTAGCTATCTGCATCAACCAAATAAGAAAGGAAAAGTACAAAATGTCATGTGAATATATTTTATTCATGAGAGTCAGCATGAAAGCAGAGCAGTGTGAAGAAAGAACTATGGGTCAGTATTGGGTCCAGCCACACCCAAATCCTCAGAGCAATCTCAGGCAGTTATGTCCTTTCAGAATACAAAGAAGTAATACAAAATTGTGGACTGTTCCTGAGAAATACTTCCTATAAAAAGGGAAAGGACTCATGAAAGCAATACTGAGGAATAATCATAAGGCAAAGGTTTCTTTCAATTCAGAGATTACAGCATTTTAATATTTTGAAATTTTAGGAGTAGAGATGCTCATTTGAAGACAGGAGGTATTTTACTGTTATCTTATGTACTAAAATTTTGACATAGCACATCTGGCTAAGGTTGAATTGACATTTCATCTAGGCCTTAGCTTTGTTTTGATGAATATAAAAGATTGGAAAGGCCTAGCACTGGTGGCTCATGTCTATAATCCTAGCTACTCAGGAGGTTGAGATCTGAGGATCTCGGTTCAAAGCCAGCCCAGGCAGAAAAGTCCGTGAGGCTCTTATCTCCAATAAACCACTCAGAAAACCAGAAGTGGCGCTGTGGCTCAAGTGGCAGAGCACTACCCTTGCTTGAGCTGAAGCACTCAAGGATAGCATCCAGGCCCAGAGTTCAAGCCCCCTGACCAAAAAAAAATGTTGTTCTTTTACTACCAATATATTTTTTTTTTTATAATTTAACTAATCTTAAAAACTCACAGGTCAAAAAAAAATTCACAGGTACTAGAAAGAATGAAAAAGTGAGATCCAGTGGTTTACCATTCTTTCCACCATACAAATGACAACCTGGGATTCAGGAATGATATCTTACCCAAAGAACAATGGAAAGTCAGCCTTTGATTTCAAAATTCCTCCAGGTATAGGTGGCCAT
This sequence comes from Dipodomys ordii, assembly GCF_000151885.1. Classification (NCBI taxonomy): domain Eukaryota; kingdom Metazoa; phylum Chordata; class Mammalia; order Rodentia; family Heteromyidae; genus Dipodomys; species Dipodomys ordii. Next base: position 3,976,812 of record NW_012267252.1, read on the forward strand.
TGCTACTAGTTCCTTTGTAGAGTGATATTCCAGTTGCAATGCAGGTACAAGACAAGGAGAAGACACTGTTGATCTTCAATCTAGAGAGTAAAGAACAAGAAGTTGTGGAAAATATGAATATTTGCATATATAATTGCAACTATAATTCTTCCAAGACAATTCAAGTTTAACTTACTTAATGATATTTACATATTTAAATCTAATATTGTAGCTTATCCCAATCAGCTACTCCTGAATCTCCATTTTCTCCATGTTGGGTTTTGTTGTTGTTTTGAGATAGGGTCCTACTGTGTTGCCCAGACTGGCCTGGCACATATGTTCTTCCTGCTCTTCCTCCTCTGCTTCCCTAGGTCTGGAATTATAGACAGACATGCGCTACCATGCTAGACTCACATAATACTTTTATTTTATTTTATTTTATTTGGTCGGTCGTGGGGCTTGAACTCTGGGCCTGGGCACTGTCCCTGAGCTCTTCAGCTCAAGGTGAGCGCTCTACCGTTTGAGCCACAGCGCCACTCCGGTTTTCTAGTGGTTTATTGGAGATAAGAATCTCACGGACTTTCCTGTCCAGGCTGGCTTTGAACCGAGATCCTCAGATCTCAGCCTCCTGAGTAGCTAGGATTACAGGCGTGAGCCACCAGCGCTCGGCTTGCAAACCATTTTGTTTTATGATGTGTCCCAAGAAACTAAAGAACACCTGATATATATGAGCCACCTAAAGAAATATGTGTAGTATAAAATGACTGAGAAACTACAAGACAGTTTCATGGCAAGGAAGATAGTTTGCATGCATATATTAGCCCCTCCTCCAAACTTTAACAGTATATTATCTATAGTTTTAGATATGTAAATATGTATATATACAAATACATATACAAATATAAATACATATGTATATACCTAAAATGCTATTTGAGGCAAAATTCAAGACAAAAAGAAAGGGGAAAGAGGTTACAAGAAGATTTTGGAAACAGATGCATGGCTACCTTAGAAGGAAAAAGAAAAAAGAAAAAAATAACTACCTTAGAAGAAAAAAGCTGATGCTTATGCAGGAACTGAGCGAAAAACCAATGTGGCTTCCATGGAAGAATCCACAAAGCTTCATTTCACGGCATTATCTGCCTTTAGGAGGGCAGTGAAAGGTGAAGGCTTAAGGAAGCCAAATGCTGGTGACTTACATCTATAATCCTACCTTGGGATCATGGTTGGAAGCCAGCCTAGGCAGAAAAGCCTATGCATGAGACTCTTTTCTTTAGTTAGCCACCAAAAAAGCTGGAAGTAGAGCTGCTAATCAAGTGACAGAGCAATAGACTTGAATAAAAAACCCAAGGGACAATAGCCAAGCCCCGAGTTCAAGCCCTAGTACATACATACATACAGAAAGACAGAGAAAGTGGGGGAAGGAGAGAGAGAAACAGGATCATTGTTGTGTGGTAACTGTAACCCTAGCTAATTAGGCAGATGAAATCTGAGAATTGTGGTTTGAAGTCAACCAGCACAAGAAAGTCCACTTTTCCAGTCCTGAGGCTTGAACTCAGGGCCTGGGCACTGACCTTGCACTTTTTTTTTTTTTTTGCTGGTCATGGAACTTGAACTCTGGGCCTGGCCACTGTCCATGAGCTCTTCAGCCCAAAGCAAGCGCTCTACCACTTGAGCCATAGCACATACTTCTGGCTTTTTCTGTGTATGTGGTGCTGAGGAATTGAACCCAGGGCCTCATGCATGCAAGGCAAGCACTCTACCACTGAGCCACCTTTCCAGCCCCTGTCCTTGCACTTCTTTTGCTCAAGGTTAGCACTCTACCACTTGAGCCATAGTGCCACTTCAACTTTTTCTATTTATGTGGTACTGAGAAATTGAACCCAGGGTTTCATGCATGCTAGCCAAGCACTCTACCACTAAGCCACATTCCCAGCCCCCAAGGGACACTTATGTCCAATTAACAGCCAAAAGTGGAGGTGTGACTCAAATGACAGAATGCCAGCCTTGAACAAAAAAACCCAGTGAGAGCTACATGCCCTGAATTCAAGCCTTGGCCTTAGAACTGGCGCATATGCACACATGCGCATGCACGCGTACACATACATACACACACAGACACACACAATTCTGAAGATAGAGAGAGAGAGAGTACCAAAAAGAATTGGAACCAGATGCCAGTAGTTCATGTCTGTAATCCTAGCTAGTCAGGAGGCAGAGATGTGAGGACTGTGATTCGAAGCCAGCCAGGACAGGAAAGTCCATGAGACTCATCTCCAATTAGCCACCTGAAAATTGGAAGTAGTGCTGTGGCTCAAAGTGGTAGAGCACTAGCCTTGAGTGAAAGAGCTCAGGGAAAGTGCCCAGGCCCTGAGTTCAAGCCCCATGACTGACAAAGAAAAAAATTTGGAGAAGAAAAATCATTAATAAATCACAAAAGTTTTTCATCTCTGAAGAATAATTTTTACTTGATATGCACGGGCCACCAGGTATCCTTGATGTTGTATAGAAATATATCCAAAGTAGATATATTATCATGAAATTTGGAAACAGTGAAGACACAGAGAACAGTTTGAAACTCTGCATCTCATAGGATGACTAGGAAATGTTCTTCTCTAAAACAATGGGAATAAACCAAAAAAGATCAGAGATGATCTAGAAACACAAGAAAGAAGATTCACTAGAACACTACTGTTGAGAATTCCCAGGAGGAGAGCTAAACAACAGGTTCAGAGAATACCTAGTCCAGGGCAGAGGAGGTGAGGCTGGAGAAGAGACTTGCTTCAGGAAATTGAAACTGGCAGATTATCTGATATGACCAAATGTATTGTGAAGACAGTTGATGGGAGATTGAGTTGGGTTATTGATTAAAAAAAAGAAAAGAAAAAAAAAAGGAAAACATCTCATTGTTAGTTTATCCAAAAGAAACAAAAAGTTGTGCAAGAGAAATCATGGGCATATTGCATGACTTGAGTGTGAATAATATGAACATAGTCATAGTAATATAAACATCAACTACTGATACAAGCAAAATTACAACACAATAATATTTTGAGAATAAAGTGAACTCTGCAACGGATCATGTGAATGAGTAAGGATATAATAGTGGTGAAAATTATAATGGTGAAAAAGAAAGAAGTGTCCCATCTGCTATGGTTAAAGCCAATAAATAAGTACTAAATAGTTGAAATGAGTAAGTGGCCATCTTAACATGACATGAAGAAATACTGAAGGAAATGCCCAAAGAAGCCACCCAGAAAGCTTCAAACAGAAGCTTCCACCTGCGGAAATAGGGCAGGATGAGGAGGATGAGGTATTATTGTTAAAAAGCCTTAAAAGCAGCTGGGTACCAGAGTTATGGCTCAAGTGGTAGAGCACCAGCCTTGAGCAAAAGCAGCTCGGGGACAGCGCTCAGGACCTGAGTTCAAATCTCTCTCTCTCTCTCTCTCTCTCTCTCTCTCTCTCACACACACACACACACACACAGCCTGACATTGGTGGCACCTGCCTGTAATCTTAGCTATTTAAGAGGCTGATAGCTAAGGATTGTGGTTCAAAGACAGCTTGTACAGAAAGTTCCTGAGACTCTTATCTCCAAATAACTACCAAAAGGCTGAAAGTGGAGCTATGGCTTACATGGTAAAGTGCGAGCTTTGAGCAAAAAACTTCAGTGACAGTGCTTAGGCCCTGAGTTCTAAGCCCTAGGACTGACACCTCCCTCCCCCATCAAAACCAAAAAACCTTATAAAACTATTTAGCCCCAGCCTGGTGCCGGTGGCCCACGCCTGTAATCCTAACTACTCAGGAGGCTGAGGTCTGAGGATCACGGTTCAAAGCCAGCCCAAGCAGGAAAAGTCCATGAGACTCTTCTTTTTTTTTTTTTTTGGTCCGGTTGTGGGGCCTGAACTCTGGGCCTGAGCACTGTCCCTCAGCTCTTCAGCTCAAGGTGAGTGCTCTACCACTTGAGCCACAGCGCCACTTCCAGCTTTTTTCTTTTTGCTTATGTGGTGCTGAGGAATCGAACCCAGGGCCTCAGGCATGCAAGGCAAGCGCTCTACCACTGAGCCAACTTTCCAGCCCTCCGTGAGACTCTTATCGCCAATAAACTACCAGAAAATTGGAAGTGGTACTATGGCTCAAGTAGTAGAGTGCTCACCTTGAGCTGAAGAGCTCAGGCCCAGAGTTCAAGCCCTATGACCGACCAAAAACAAAAAACAAAAACAAAACCCAACCCCCCCCAAACTATTTAGCCTCTTCTATCAATGGTTCACACCTGTAATCTTTACTAGTGAGGAGGCTGAGATCTGAAAATCATAGTTCAAAGCCAACCATAGCAGAAAAATCCCAGAAAATTCTGCCAGTTTCTTTCTCCAAATAATGAGCAAAATGCTGGACTGGAGATATGACTCGAATCAGAGTGCCTTCCATGAGTGAAAAAGCCAAGTAAGAGCTTGAAGCTCTGAGTTTAAGCGTAGGCACTGGAGGCCCTGGGTTTGATTGCCCAGCACCACATAGGCCGAAAAGAGCCGGTGCTGTGGCTCAAGTGGTAGGGCGCTAGCCTTGAGCTGAAGAGCTGAGGGACAGTGCCCAGGCCCAGAGTTCAAGCCCATGACCGGAAAACAACAACAACTTAGCTTTCAAAATTATGTACAGGGGCTGAGAAGTTGCCTCATTGGTAGAGCACTTGCCTTGCATGCTTGAGGCCCTGGGTTCGATTCCTCAGCACCACATAAGGAAAAAGCTGGAAGTGGCGCTGTGGCTCAAGTGGTAGGGCACTAGCCTTGAGCTGGAGAGCTGAGGGACAGTGCTCAGGCCCAGAGTTCAGGCCT
>NW_012267252.1:3982444-4041130 GCF_000151885.1 Dipodomys ordii
GCACCCAGGCCCAGAGTTCAAGCCCCATTACCCACCAAAAAAAAAAAAAAAGTCCCAATTCATCTCTTTTCTTTAGATTCCCTTCCTCTAAAGGCTAGAATATCCTGCAACACAGTTCACCTGCTTTACCATGGGACTCTCATTTGCTAACTTTTTAATGCTTAATAGATCCTTTAATCTATGTGGCCTTCGCTAGGGATAAACAACACTGATAATATTTAGAAATGTTTTGTGTGCATAATTGTATGATTTACCTATAAAATTCCAGAATATTTTCCCATTTCCTACACTAGCTATTTCTGTTAGCTGTGATTCTAAGGTTAGCCCATGGTTTCAATAAAGGAAATGTTTGGAGGATCAAGTTGGTGTGAACTTAGGAGATCAAATGTGTTCAGTCTTTTGTTGCATAGTCTTCAAGGAAGTATTTTATTTTAGATCAGTTCAATACAGTATGACCTATACAATCCTATTCTCTGTGACAAGAGAGTGAAATAAAGAGGCTGGGTCTATGCTTCCCCTAGATAATTGGCCCTTGATTTCCCTGATTATTTCCCTAGCTGCTTTTCTATTAGATTTAAGTGTACCACCTGGTTTGCTTTGCTTATGTATAACACTTTTTTAAGTTTAATTCCACACACCTTATGTGGTCTTGGCCTATATAAGTTTTGTGCTAGCTGCATTCGGGGCTGCTGGTCTTTGAGATAAGAGTCCACCAGCAGTCCTCTGGCTCTCCAATACTTATAATTTGGCCTTTTAAGTGGTGGCTTCTTTGTTTCTCGAGACTAGTTTGCTTACAAGAAGAAGACATGATTACTTTATTTTCAAGAAATATTTAATGTTTTGGGAAAAAGAACTGGGATTCAAAAAGCTCTTAATAGGTTTCAAAGTTAGGATAGACAAATCATTAAAACTTACCACAGATATTCTTGAATTCCTGTGTTTATATTAGAAATATTCAAGTCACAAATATGGGAGAGGGAAGACTAAGATAACCATTCACAAAAGAAAGAGCAGGAATCTTGGCTAACTTAATAAAGTTGAATGAATTCACAGAAGAAAGTAGCTAGTGACTGCCAAAAAGTAAATGCTTGCCAAGCACTGGTGGCTCACACCTATAATCCTACCCAAGAGACTGAGATCTGAGGATCACGGTTCAAAGCCAGCCCAGGCAGGAAAGCCCGTGAGATTCTTATCTCCAATAAACCACCAGAAAACTGGAAGTGGCGCTGTGGTTCAAGTGGCAGAGTGCTCGCCTTGAGCTGAAGAGCTCAGGGACAGTGCTCAGGCTGAGTTCAAGCTCCAGGACCAAGCAACAAAACAAAACAAAAGTAAATGCTTTTCTTTCTGCCTCACCAAAACATAGGCAAGGTTGTTTGTGCTTTACTAAATCAGTTCACCTATATTTGATGAGAATCTGCCATGTATCTGATATAAAGAAGCTGCTAAGGCAGCAAGGAACAAGAGGAAGAACACAATAATGTTACAACAGGTTCTACAGGTTGTAAGTACATTAAAACAGTGCTTTCATTTATCCTGTCAAATCAATCATTTTGCCTCTTTCGATTTCAGAGTTGCCTGATAATACTGTAGAGTCACTATTTTGAAGAAAAGAAAAATGAAGCTGAGAGAAGGTAAATCAGTATTTCAAACATTGAGCTCTCAGGACTCCTTTATGTCCTTGAAGTTGCTGATGTGCCTCATACTATCTACAAAAAAAAGAAAATTACAGTGAATGAAGACCTAAATGTAAGAACTGTAATTATAAAATTCTTAGATCTATCTAAGGATAAATCTTTGTTACCTAATATTAGGTCATAGTTCCCAAGTATGACACTGAAAACACAAGCAACAAAAGAAACACCATATAATTTGTTGAATTATTTTTGTGTATTTATTTGAGTCACTGGGATTGAACTCAGGACTTTTTACTTGTTTTTCTGTTGCTGTTGTTGTTGTTGTTGCTTTTGCCAGTCCTGGGGCTTGAAGTCAAGGGTCTGGGCACTGTCCCTGAGCCTCTCTGTACTCAAGACTAGCACTCTACCACTTGAACCACAGCACCACTTCCAGCCTTTTCTGTTTATGTGGTACTGAGGAATTGAACCCAGGGTTTCATGCATGCTGGGTAAGCACTCTACCACTAAGTCACATTTTCAGTCCTGGCCTTTTTACTTAGTAGGCAAATGCTTTATCATTTGACCTATATCCTCAATCAAATCTAATTTTGACTTCACCAAAATAAATTTTTTTTGGTGGTACTGAGGTTTGAACTCAGGACCTCAAACTTTTGAATTTTAAGGTATTTCAAGAAAGTGAAAAATACAATCCACAAAATGGAAAAAAAAAGAAAATTATTTTTCTGACAAGGGACTGTATAAAAAAATATATGAAGAACTCTAAAAATTCAACAATAAAAAGGCCCTCCAATAATTTTATTTTGGGCTCATAGATTCCATAAAAGTAAGATACCCTTAAGAGTTCACGGGCCACAATTTTTGGATCCACAATTTTTTTTGGGGGGGGAGTCCAGTCATGGGGCTTGTACTACGAGCCTGGGCGCTGTCCCTTAGCTCTTCAGCTCAAGCTGAAGAGCTTGAGCACTCTACCACTTGAGCCAAAGCGCCACTTCCGGCTTTTTGCTTATGTGGTGCTGAGGAATCGAACCCAGGGCCTCAGGCATGCAAGGCAAGCACTCTACCACTGAGCCAACTCCCCAGCCCATGGGCCACATATTGGCAATCAGTATGTGGAATGCCTTTTTCAAAGTCATGCATTTAATAAGTTCTAAAGCCAGTATGTGAAACTGGGTCATATTGACTCCTACTCTGTTTTCTTCATTGCACCATACCATGCAAAATGAGTGGCACAGATATGAAGTTAATGAGCATTAAAACCAAGTAATTATAGGCTGGAGATACAGTTTAGAAGAAGCACTTGTCCAGCATGTGTAAGACTCTGGGTTTGATTCCCCAGCACAAAGGGAAAAAAGTAAAATATTAAGCCAGGTGCCAGTGGCTCACACCTATAATCTTAGCTATTCAGGAGGCTGAGATCTGAGGATCATGGTTCAAACCCAGCCTGGTGAGTTAAGTCTGCCAGACTCTTATCTCCAATTAACGACCAGAAAACCGGAAATGGCGCTAGGGCTCAAGTGGTAAAGCGCTCAGGGACAGCGCCCAGGCCCAGAGTTCAAGCCCCACAACCAACAACAACCAAAAGTATAACATTAATAAAGTTTCTAGTGCCTGTTAGATATGCAGTTAGTGTCTACCATCTAATCTCAGGTGTGTGAGCTCTAAATCACAAAGGTTAAACAGATTTGCTTAAAATGATGAAGAAATGGGAACTAACTTGACAGCAAGAGACAAGGTTGGTATCTATTCTACAGATTGAATATAGCAAACTTAACTCTTGTGGTTTTATACTTCATTAGGGGGTTTTCATAAACTTGAATTCACAGACTGTCAAAACTAGGAAGAACCTAAGTAGAAATCAGATCTGTTATCTCATCCTGTGTATGAAGTGCCTTGTAGAATCTTGTGCAGTTGAATAAACCTAGTGACTTTACCCCTTTCAATACAACCTAGAAGCCGGGCGCTGGTGGCTCACGACTGTACTCCTAGCTACTCAGGAGGCTGAGATCTGAGGATCGTGGTTCAAAGCCAACCCATGCAGTAAAGTCCGTGAGACTCTGATCTCTAATAAACCACTAGAAAACTGGAAGTGGCGCTGTATGTAGCTCAAGTGGTAGAGCGCTGGCCTTGAGTGCCGAGTTCAAGCCCTATGACCGACCAAAAAAAAAAAAAAAAAAAGACAACCTAGAATACTTCAAGTTTTTTCCTCTTCCTACTTGTTTCCCTCCACAGACATTCTACTCCCACAGAGCTTAACTGCTTTATTCAAAGATCTGGAGAAAATGAGGAAAAGGCCTACTTCCTTTTCTGTGACATACTCTAAGTCAGCTGCCAAGGTCCCTCATGAATGAACCCTTGCTTTTTTGGTCAAAAATGACTTAGTTTACCCACTATCTTTTTAGTCTTTTTGTCAATTGATTTGCATGTGGTTCTATTTTTCAGGACTAGATGTAATCAGTACTCTTTCTTCTACATTTTGTTCACAATCCCACCTTCTCTATGAAATGATCTTAAATTCCTTATCCCATCTCCCTTATGAGCCCTTCTGTTCCAGGCTGTTTTCTCTTCTGCTTCTTAATCACCAGCACCAACAGTGAAGTAGAGACCACCAATACCTGTATCTTTTTTTTTTTTTTGTCAGACTTGGGCCTGAACTCTGGGCCTGGGTGCTGTCCCTCAGCTCTTTAGCTCAAGGCTAACGCTCTATCACTTGAGCCACAGCACCTCTTCTGGCTTTTTCTGCTTATGTGGTGCTAAGGAATCGAACCCAGGGCCTCATGCATGCAAGGCAAGAACTCTACCACTGAGCCACCTTCCCAGCCTATTATACCTGTATGTTTTTATGTTAGGTATTCCTGTTTGAGGATTTAGAATTTGTTTTGTCTTGTTTTGTTTTTACAAGTCCTGGGGCTTGAACTCAGGGCCTGGGCACTGTCCCTGAGCTTCTTCTTTTTTTTTTGGTTGGTCGTGGGGCTTGAACTCTGGGCTTAGGTGCTGTCCCTGTGCTCTTCAGCTCCAGGCGAGCGCTCCACTGCTTGAGCCACAGCCCACAGCGCCACTTCTGGTTTTCTAGTGGTTTATTGGAGATAAGAGTCTCATGGAGTTTCCTGCCTGGGCTGGCTTTGAATCATAATCCTCAGATCTCAGCCTCCTGAGTAGCTAGGATTACAGGCGTGAGCCACGGCTCCCGGCTTGTCCCTGAGCTTCTTTTGCTCAAGGCTAGCACTCTATCACTTGATCCACAGCACTGCTTCTGGCTTTTTCTGTTTATGTGGTACTGAGGAATCAAACCCAGGCTTCATAGATGCTAAGCAAGCACTCTACCACTGAGGCACATTCCTAGCCCAAAGATTTAGAATTTCTTTTTTTTTTTTTGTTGTTGGTCATGGGGCTTGAACTCTGGGCCTGGGTGCTGTCCCTCAGCTCTTCAGCTCAAGGCGAGCGCTCTACCACTTGAGCTACAGCTCGACTTCAGGTTTTCTGGTGGTTTATTGGAGACCAGAGTCTCACACTTTTTCCTGCCCGGGCTGGCTTTGAACCATGATCCTCAGATCTCAGCCTCCTGAGTTGCTAGGATTACAGGTATGAGCCACCAGCGACCAGCTAGGATTTAGAATTTCTGTACACAAGCTGTGTAAGAACATAACTCAAGACATAGAACACCTCAAAAGTTCCTTTGTATCCTTTTTCCTGTTACATAGTAATTTTTGTAAAGGAAGAATTATATACATATTATTTGTGGTAGTTTTGTCAAATTGATTGGATTGAGAGATGCCTAGAAGATTAGCAAAGCACACCTCTAAGTGTGTCTTTGAGAGAGTTTTCAGATTAAGTAAGATAATGTTAGTGAATGTGGACAGCACTATCCAATAGACGGGAGTCAAGATGGAATACAACAAGGGGGAAGGAAAACCCAGCTTGATCAGGCATTCTGTTTCCTATACACCACTTAGCTCTGCCACACCTTTCCTCAACAAGATCAACTAAAGCCTCTAAAACTTTGAGCCAAAATAAATCTTTCCTCTGTTTAAAGATAGTTGTAAAAGTATAATACATTACTTGCTAACCTATTTCTACTAAGATACATTAATTTTTTTAATTTTTTGCCAGTGCTGGGGCTTGAACTCAGGGCCTGGGCACTGTCCCTGAGCTTTTTGTGTGTGTGTCGGTCATAGGTCTTAAACTCTGGGCCTGAGCGCTATCTATCAGCTCTTCAGCTCAAGGCTAGTGTTCTACCACTTGAGCCACAGCATCACTTCTGGTTTTCTGGTGGGTTAATTGGAGATAAGAGTCTCATGGACTTTCTTGCCCGGGCTGGCTTTGAACCACGATCTCCAGATCTCAGCCTCCTGAGTAGCTAGGGTTACAGGTGTGAGTGGAGCTTGTCCCTGAGCTTTTGCTCAAGGCACTCTACCACTTGAGCTACAATGCTGTTTATGTGGTACTGAGGACTCAAATCCAGGGCTTCATGCATGCTAGATAAGCACTCTACCACTAAGCCACATTCCCAGCCCACATTGAACATTTTTTATGGCAACATAGTTTTATCATATAACCATGGTTTTTTTGGCGTGAGAATTTGAAATTAAGGCCTTAACCCTATTAAGCACTACTGAGTTACACCCTAAACCCTACATAATATTTTGATGCCTGTATAATTTCTCAAAATAACTGCTATAAAACCTTTTTAACTGAGGCTGGGAGAAACAAGCAATTTTATTTCATGGAAGATGTTATGTGTGTGTTTGTAAGGGTCAGTTTCTCTATAAACTTTTGATATCTCTATTCCCGAATTCCAGATTCTGAGTCCCCAAAGACTACTGGGTTAATACATTTATGTGCATGCATTTCTTATGATTCACACACGTCAAATATTGAACTTCTATTCCCTTCTTAAGTCTATTTCTCCTTTATAAACTGAACAATTTCAGCTGATGCAACTGCTTTCCTTTCTGACACTCAGACTAAAAACTCCAGCCACTTTCCACTCCTCTCCTCCCCCATTCCAATGTGAGCCATTCAGTGTTGATTCTGCTCCAAAATGCCTCTTATATGTGCCCTTCCTTTCCATTCCCACTAGCGCTCCCCTAGATTTGGAGGTTCCAGGTACTAAAGCTTCAAGCTGACCTTCCAGCCCCCTCTGCTCAACCTTTGTCAATACCATTCTGAAAGATTTCTCTGTTTTGCTTGAATGTCGTACAGTCCTCACCTCTTCAGGCGCCTCACATGAGCCTGGAACGTTCTTGAAAACTCCCCCCTCCAACCCCCCTGGGCATGCTCTCCTTTGGGTCAGTTTTCCTAGGTGCTCTGTCTGCCTTCTGCACAAGGGGGCTGGCGAGAACAGAAATGCACTCTCCAACCTGTAAGGCAGCCCATACCCGAGGCAAAGATTTGGGAGGTCGCAACTCTTTTTTTTTTTAAGAGAATTTTGATTTGTTTTTTTTATTTATTTTATTTTTTTTATTTAATTTTATTTTATTTATGCACATACTGTACAGAGGAGTTACAATTGCATGGGCAGGATAATGCGTACATTTCTTACCAAGCATTGCAGCCTCCTCTGTTTACCCTTCACATCCCTTCCCAGCCTCCCCCCCCCCCCCAATCCCAATCCTTCTCCTTCCCCCCGACCCCCCCCCCCACCAACGTTGTAAAGCTCGTTTTGGACATGACAACTTGTACTTCTCATTGTTGCAACAGGTCCACCTGTATCCTTAAACAACTGGTTTTTCCCCATCTCCTCCACAAGTTATACTGACATCAAATATAGTGAAAGCAGGGGTTATACTGTGGGGGAGGGACATACAAAGCAACAAAGAGATAATCTTGTAAATGCGTTAGAAACACATGCACGAAAGAAAAAAAACATTAAAATACATATCTAAGGGTTCATTTTCCTGACATCACATTATCTGTTTTTTAATTTTTTTTTTTTTTTTTTGTCAGTCATGGGGTCTGAACTCTGGGCCTGGGCTCTGTCCCTCAGCAATTCAGCTCAAGGCTAGCATTCCACCACTTGAGCCACAGAACCACTTCTGGCTTTTTATCTGCTTATGTGGTACTGAGAAATCGAACCCAGGGCCTCATGCATGCAAGACAAGCACTCTACCACTGAGCCACCTTCCCAGCCCGAGGTCGCAACTCTTCACGTATCTTCCCAGCAGAGAAAACCGCCTTATGCTGACAGGATCGGCCTTCATTTCCAGCGAAGCTCCAGTGAGCACCACCACACTCACAATGAAAGGTGGGGCCACGGTTTCCCGCTTTCCGGAACCACAGGGCCTGGGGGGCGGGGTCAGGCGATAGAGACCACGCCTGATTGGAGCGGGAACCAGTGCGCAAGCTAAGCGGCTGCTGATTGGCTGCGAGGGGTCAGGTGCTGAGGGCTGAGTGAAACAAAATAACCCTAAGGCCCAGTGAGTAACCCTGGGGGAGGGAGTCTAGCAGGCCTCACCCTCGTGTCTGGCGTTGCGCGTAGGCCTCGCGCATACGGAGCTGACAGGCAGCTGGGCAAGAGGGGTCGAAGGCTGGGACTGCGAGTTCCGCAGCTGAGGCTCAGTTCCACACCAGCCTCAGGTGAGCGGGGTTGAGGCCTCCAGCTGAGCTGCTTCCTTCCGTCCTCAACTTTATTGTGGAAGAGTTTGGTGGGATGTAGTTTTGGGAGCTGGACATCTCTGGGACTGTAGTTTATAGCATCACAGGAATGGCTATGGCTGTGTGTCTCAGCGACCCCCTACTATAGTGGCAGCCTGCCCTCCCTGGTCCTAACGCCCTGTGAGCAAGGCAAGGCTGTATGGAGGCTGTGGCTGATGAGAGCCCTGCTTCTAGAGATCCAGCTGCTCCTGCCTCTGCCCTCAGTGGCAGGCAGGTCTGTGGAAACGACTTTCCTGGAAAGAGGGAGGAGGAAAGGGACTAAGTACATTGAGGAATGGAGGATAATGCTCACATATTGCTGGTGGGACTGTAAAGTGGTCCAGCTTACTGACCACACCAAAAGTAAAACAATTACCATATGACCAGGCTGTAACACCATAGCAGCACTGTTCACACTTGTCAAAAGATGGAGACCACTCAAATATTTAGGCTATGAATAAAGCATCTCTGGTGTGTAACTACAATGGCATATTGATCAGAATAAAGAGGTATGATGAGCTGGGTGTTGATGGCTTATACCTGAAATCCTACCTTCTCAATCAGAGTATCCAGTTCAAAGCCAGCCAAGGCAGGAAAAGTATAGTAGCGTCTTATCTCCAATTAACCACCATAAAGCCGGAAGTGGAGCTGTGGTACAAGTGGCAGAACACTCACTAGCTTTGATCATTGCTGGAGTATTACAGTTTGTTACAACTAACTCAAAGTCAGCCCTGGGAAAAAAGTTACCGAGATAACACCCCTCCTTCCCACCTGGTGACCTGCCTTTCTGTCATCTTCGCATAAATAAGAGGATCTAAGTCTAGATCCTCTGGCTTAAACTCCAAAATCTACCCCAAATATAACTAAAGCAAAAAGGGCTAGAGATGTGGCTCAAGGGGTAGAGCTTCTACCTAGCAGGTCCAAGGCTCTGAGGTCATCCTTCAGTTAATTGTGCCCTCATAAGAGAAGTAAACAAAATTTTGAGAAAGTGTGAATGAATACCCAGAACAAAATGACAAAAGGAAACTAGAACCATACATAGTTACATATTATATTGTGTGTTTGTGTGCATACATGTGTGAGTACTATGCTGGGCCTCACACTCTTGCTCAACTTTTTTGCTTATGATTGGTGTTATACCACTGAACCACATCTTTACTTCCTGCCTTTTTTTTCTGGTTAATTGGACACAAGTCTCGTGGACTTTGCTGCCTAGGTTAGCTTCTAGCTTAGAACTGCAGTCCTCAGCTAGATTACAAGGGTAAGCCACCAATGCCTGGCTGATTGTTAACTTATTATTATTATTTTTTTTCCAGTCCTGAGGCTTTAACTCAGGGCCTGGGCACTGTCCCTGAGCTTTTCTTGCTCAAGGCTAACACTACCACTTGAGCCACAGCGCCACTTCCAGCTTTTTCTATTTATGTGGTACTGAGGAATCAAACCCAAGCTTCATGCATGCTAGGCAAGCACTCTACCACTAAGCCACATTCCCAGCCTGATTGTTTACTTTTAAATGGTTGCTTTTTATATTATGTGAATTGCACCTAAATAAAATGTGTCTCTGAAATGAAAAAAAATCTAGGATACTCCTGTTCACCAGTTTTCTTTTTTTCCTTTTCTTTTTTTTTTTGTCCATCGTGGGGCTTGAACTCTGGGCTTGGGTGCTGTCCCTACATTCTTCAGCTCAAGGCGAGTGCTCTACTGCTGGAGCTACAGCACCACTTCTGGTTTTCTAGTGGTCTAATGGAGATAAGAGTCTCATGGACTTTCCTGCCTGGTCTGGCTTTGAACCGTGATCCTCAGATCTCAGCCTCCTGAGTAGTTAGGATTACAGTTGTAAGCCACCAGCACCCAGCTGTTCACCAGTTTTCTAAGAAAGGAACATAGTCATGAACAATTGTGGGCCATCTGCTGCGTTTCACATTTACTTTTCCTTTATTTCTTCTACTTCCTCATAGTTTTCTCAAGGACTGGCTGACCCTGTCTACTCACTGTTTCCTCCTTGAGATGGCCAAGACACAGAAGGACTGCCCCTTTGGTTCCTCAGAGAAGATTCTTGCCTTGGCTCAGAACCACAGTGAGTCAGCACAGCACACACTGCCCCTTTGTGAGCCTTCTCTGGCCTGGGTGTAGCAGGCAGGGAGGGTGAGAGAGATTTGGGTGACCAAAAAGGAATTGTTCTGCCTCCAGCAACTCCATGAGAATCTCAGCTCCTTGGAGCCTGAGATTGGGGATTGTGACATTTATTTGCTCTAAGATCAGTGGTCAAGAATCAGTGTTTTGCCTAAGGCATAGAAAGTTAACTATAGGTCACAAAATAGGATTATCCTTCCCTGTGACTCTTCCCACAGTTTATTGAAGAGACAGAATTTAAAAGATATGAGATCTTCCATCTTTTACCTACTCCTGACCTGTTCATACACAGGGAGACATTTCTTGAGGGGAAGATGCCTTAAAGATCCTGCAAACTTTATGGGAGAGTGGATTATTGTTGAAAAAGTAGAGAGTAAATGTCAGATCAGCTTCTTT
This sequence comes from Dipodomys ordii, assembly GCF_000151885.1. Lineage (NCBI taxonomy): Eukaryota > Metazoa > Chordata > Mammalia > Rodentia > Heteromyidae > Dipodomys > Dipodomys ordii. The sequence continues at coordinate 3,993,238 of NW_012267252.1, forward strand.
GCTTGGAGAACTTAAAAACGCAGATGCAACTGAATATTAAACCGGTAACAAGATGAAATAAGTGGAGTTCTTGCAGAGCAAAGGAAGCTTATACACATTAAGTAAGTATAAATCTGCCATTGCCCATCAGGGAGAGGGCCACACTTCCAGTCTTTGCCTCTGAATACAACTGAGTGTCTAGCTGGTACCTGCACATAAGAGAGATTTTTTTTCCCCTATATCCCACATCCAGAGTAACCAGGAGATAAAGGCCATGTTTTGGAGCCAGACCACAGAACCACTATTCCTTCTCTCACAGATTTTGTCCAGGCAAGCTCAGCTAATTCATGAGGCAAATTTGGACCTTAATATTACCTGCTGCAGACATGATGAAATGATGCACTATCCAGCACAACACAGTGCTTTTCTGTAGAAATGTTATTAGTATTATTTCATCTTTCATTCTGGCGAACTTGGAACTTGTATCTCCCACTCTAAAGTTCTATTTGTATTTAAACAGTGGCCCTGACCCCTTTCACTAATGTAATAGTAGATTCTTTCTACTGCTGTCTACTTGCTGTAACAAGATTGTCATCTTGGATTCCAGATGTCTTTTGTCATGTACTTATTATTTGTCTCCTTGAAGTTCATGCCTGGTGACCATCTACCTGTATAATTAAGGGAATATAGAGTGCTACCTTTAATCAACACTTCTTTAGTGCATTTGAGTTTGAATCTGAGTTCCAACTAATGGTAAAACATTAAAATGCAGGTCATAACTGATGCCGGTGGCTCATACCTTAATCCTAGCTACTCAGGCGGCTGAGATATGAAGAGCTGAGTTCAAAGCCAACTCAGGCAGAAAAGTCCGTGAGACTATTATCTCTAATAAACTACTCAGAAAAAGCCAGAAGTGGTACTGTGGCTCAAGTGGTAGAGTGCTAGCCTTGAGGACAAAGAGGCTCAAGGACAGTGCCCAGGCCCTGACTTCAAACCCTAGGACCAGCCAAAAAAAGAAAAAAGAAAAAAAAAGAAATGCAGGTCATAGTCTTAGATCTGAAGATCATGGTTCAAAGTGAGCCTGGGCAGGAAGTCCATGAGAGTCTTATCTCCAATAAACTACTTAGAAAAAGCCAGGAGTGGTGCTGTGGTAGAGCATTAGCCTTGTGGACAAAGAGGCTCAGAGACAGCACCCAGGCCCTGAGTTCAAGCCCTAGGACTGAAAAAAAAAAGCAGGTCATTTTTCTCTACAATTAACATAATACAAAATTATCCAACTCATAAAATTCAACTGTGTTTAGTATTTTTTAGCATCATGTAGGCAATAATACCACAGTGTAACTTTTGAATGTTTGCTTTCCTCCAGATAGATCCTGGGAACTGACAAACTACTTTGTCTCTACCTTTTCCTGTCTTGTGCATTTCATAGGATTGGAGACATATAATATATGTTGTTTTTGTTTGACTCCTTGGTCTCAGGAAAATGTTTTCAGGGTGCATCCATGTGTTTTCACATATCAGTACTTCATTCTTAGGTTATAGGGCTTGAACTCTGGACTGGGCCCTGTCCCTAAGCACTTCAGCTCCAGGCTAGTGCTCTACCACTAGAGCCATAGCACCACTTCCAGTTTTCCGGTAGTTTATTGGAGATAAGTCTCACAGACTTTCCTGCCCAGGCAGGTTTTGAACCTTGATCCTTAGATCTCAGCCTCTTGAGTAGCTAGAATTACAGGCATGAGCCACCAGTGCCCAGCTATATCAGTATTTTTTTGGGGGAGGGGGGTCTGGTTGTGGAGCCTGAACTCTGGGCCTGGGCACTGTTCCTCAGCTCTTCAGCTCAAGGCTAGCGCTCTACCACTTGAGCCACAGCGCCACTTCCTGCTTTTTTCTTTTTGCTTATGTGGTGCTGAGGAATCGAACCCAGGGCCTCATGTATGCAGGGTAAGCGCTACCACTGAGCCACCTTCCCAGCCCCTATCAGTATTTTTTGTAACAGTTTGCTTTTTTGTTTTTTGTTTGTGCCGGGTATTAAACTCTGAGACTGGGTACTTGTTATATAGGTGGTTTATCTCTTGGCCCACACCTCTAGCCTGGAGATGTTTTTTCTAACTGGTAATCCTTGTAGAAATCATGTTTCCTTTTATTCTTTCTTAGTACCATAGCCTAATCTAAAGTGATAAAGAGTTACAGCTATGTTTCTTCTACAAGTTTTATAATATGAACTGATTAATTTGGGGTTAATATTTGCATATTGAATGAGCAAATCATTTTTTTCATTGAATTATCTGGGAACACTTGAAAATGATAATTGGACCCAAATTTATGAGTTTGCATCCATCTACACTTTCAATCCCATTCCATTTATCAATCTGCCTGATTTTTTTGTTTTTTTTTTAGGTCCGGTCATGGGGCCTGAACTCTGGGCCTGGACGCTGTTCCTCAGCTCTTCAGCTCAAGGCTAGCTCTCTACCATTTGAGCCACAGTGCCACTTTGGCTTTTTTTTTTGCCAGTCGTGGGGCCTGAACTCTGGGCCTGGGCACTGTCCCTCAGCTCTCCAGCTCAAGGCTAGCGCTCTACCACTTGAGCCACAGTGCCACTTCTGTCTTTTTCTGCTTATGTGGTGCTGAGGAATCGAACCCAGGGACTCATGCATGCAAGGCAAGCACTCTACCATTGAGCCACCTTCCCAGCCCCAACTTTGGCTTTTTTTTTCTTTCTGCTTATGTGGTGTTGAGGAATCGAATCCAGGGCCTCATGCATGCAAGGCAAATGCTCTACCACTGAGCCACCTTCCCAGCCCAATCTGCCTGTTTTTATGCCAGCCATGGATCACATTATCTTGATTATTGACCCTTTGAAGCAATTTGTTTTGTGTGTCAGTCCTGGGGCTTGAACTCAGGGCTTTGAGCTTTCACCTTAGCTTTTTTTGTTGTTGTTGGTTGTGGGGCCTGAACTCTAGGCCTGGATGCTGTCCCTCAGCAGTTCGGCTGTAGACTAATGCTCTACCATTTGAGCCTCAGCCCCACTTCCAGCTTTTTCTGCTTATGTGGTGCTGAGGAATCGAACCGAGGGCCTCATGCATTCAAGGCAAGCATTCTACCACTGAGCCACTTTCCTAGCCCCTCACCTTGGCTTTCTCATTCATGGCTGGTACTCTTCTATTTAAGCTCCACTTTGGTGGTCTTGTGAATGTTTCTGTCTGGGCTGGCTTTGAACCATGATTCTCAGATCTCAGCCTTCTGAGTAGCTAGGATTACAGGTGTGAGCCATTAGCTCCAAGCTCCTTTGAAGTAATTTTGAAGTCAGAGGTGCTAATCCTCTAATTCTGAGGTCTTTTATTAATATTTTGGTGTTTGTGGGGCTTAAATCAGCCTGGGTGCTATTCCTGAACTCTTTTGTTCAATACCAGTACTCAGACACTTGAAGCCAAAGCTCCACTTCCCAATTCTGAGTTCCTATTACACGTTTTTGCTTAGTTATTCTGGATCACTTGTATTGTTCAATGATTTTTAGAATTATCTTGTCATATTCTATTTATTTTTTTGTGTTTGCTTTTTGTAGTACCAGGAATTGAACCAAGGGTCCCATGCACAGTAGGCAAGTGCTCTTCCATAAAATGCTCTTCATAAACTAATTAGAATTAGATAGTTGTTTTGAATCTGTAGATTAATTTGGGGGAAATATTATCATCTTAATGTTTAAGGCTTAACTTCCAGTTAATGGGATATCTCTGTGTTTATTTAGCCCCTCCTGTATTTTCTTTCAATGCCACTTTGTAGTTTCAAGTGTGCCATACTATGTACTTCTCTTCTATTTATTTTATTCTCTGCCTCTTTCTTTCTATGTACCAGGATTTTAATTCATAGCTTGGTATTTGCCAGGCAGGTACTGTACCACTTAATGGCCCTAGAAGTTTTTGCTATGTATATCTTTTGGGTCTGGACCATGAGCCTTCTATTTATAGTTGCTGCATAATTGAGATGACAAATATGCTCCACTTCACCCAGCTTTTTGTTGGGTAAGAAAAGTCTCACAGGGCTGGGAAGGTGGCTCAGTGGTAGAGTGCTTGCCTTGCATGCCTGAGCCCTGGGTTCGATTCCTCAGCACCACATAAGCAAAAAGAAAAAAAAGCCGGAAGTGGTGCTGTGGCTCAAGTGGTAGGGTGCTAGCCTGGAGAGCTGAGGGACAGTGTCCAGGCCCAGAGTTCAGGCCCCACGACCAGACCCAAAACAAAAACAAAAAAAAAGAAAAGGCACAAACTTTTTGCCTGGTCCAGTTTCAAACCTCTCAATCTCAAACTCCCAAGTAGCTAGGATTATAGGTGTGAATCATCATGCCCAATTGAATTCTTAATTTCCCTTTTAGTTTACTGAAGTAAAATTGATAATTTATCTTGCAACCTTACTAAATTCATTCATTAGCTTTAGTCAGTTCTATGTGTTGAGTCTTTGCTTTAGGATTTTTTTGTGCAAGCTATATCATCTGCAAATAAAGATAATTTCACTGCTTTCTGTCCAATCTAGGGTATGTCTTCCTTTTTCGCTTGTCCTGGTGGACATTTTTAGAACTATATTGGGTTTTCTGGAACAGGGGGATAATGGACATTACATATAAGGAGCTTAATTTTTTAGATTCCCCATTATCTTACACCATTTGACTTTCATTTTTTTTTTGGTCCCATGGTTAAATCTTTTTTTTTTTGGGTCCGGTTGTGGGGCCTGAACTCTGGGCCTGGGTGCTGTCCCTCAGCTCTTCAGCTCAAGGCTAGCGCTCTGCCACTTGAGCCACAGCACCACTTCCAGCTTTTTTCTTTTTGCTTATGTGGTGCTGAGGAATTGAACCCAGGGCCTCATGCATTGCAAGGCAAGTACTCTACCACTGAGCCACCTTCCCAGCCCATGCAGGACCTTAATTTCTTCAACCCTTCCCATATAAAGCATGTCAGAAGCTGAGTTCACTGTCTCTCTTTTTTTTTTTTTGGGTCCGGTCGTGGGGCCTGAACTCTGGTCCTGGGCGCTGTCCCTCAGCTCTTCAGCTCAAGACTAGCGCTCTACCACTTGAGCCACAGCGCCACTTCTGGCTCTTTTTTCTTTTTGCTTATGTGGTGCTGAGGAATCGAACCCAGGGCCTCAGGCATGCAAGGCAAGCGCTCTACCACTGAGCCACCTTCCCAGCCCTTCACGGTCTCTTTTAAACACTGAAGTATTTTTTTTTCTTTTTGTCGGTTGTGGGGCTTGAACTCTGGGCTTGGGCATTGTCCTTGCGCTCTTCAGCTCAAGGCAAGCTCTCTACCACTTGAGCTACAGCTCAACTTCCGGTTTTGTAGTGGTTTATTGGTGATAAGAATCTCACAGACTTTGCTGCCTGGGCTGGCTTTGAACCTCGATCCTCAGATCTCAGCCTCTTGAGCAGCTAGGATTAAAGGCGTGAACCACCAGCGCCCAGCTACACTGAAGTATTCTTTACATCTACTCTCACAGCTCTTAGATTTCTCCCCTTTCCTCTATCTTTCTGGAGCAAACAGCCCCAATATGAGATAAATATACAAAATGCAGGTTTTGAGGAGGCTTGTTTAGAGAACTTCTGGGGTAAAATAGGAGAAAATAAGGCAGAGCAAAGACCTTGGAAGGATACATTGTTTGAAGTGGAGGTTTATGGGAAATAAAGCAGAAGCAATGGTGCAGCTCTAGCACAGCTGAAAAAGTACTCTGATATTTTAAAATAAAAAGAGGATGGGGCTCAAGATAGAAAACCAACTATTTATTAATTGGTGAAGAAAGTGCCACTGTCAATGTTAAATTATTAAGGTCTGTCAGAGCTTCACTGTTTATAAACCTTTGAGTTTGAGATGCTAATAATTAGTCTGAGAGTCATGTATCTTGTCTAAGATGAAGGAAACCTTAGATCAGAAGGATCCAACTGGCAGAACTGGTTCATAGAATCCTATTGGTCATGGAGTCTCCTGCTGGAGTATGGAGCCTCTCTACAAACTAAAAGTACCTTCCTTGTAATGCTTTTCCAGGCAGTTCCTGCTGCTGATCTCAGCCTCTCCCAGGAGCTCTATCTTGAGTTCCTGTGAGCACATGACACCTGGAGATGACACTACTAGGAAGTACTGTTAACTGGTGTTAATGCGTTTGACTAAAAGTCAGCAAACTTCTGTTTTTCTCCAGCCTAGACTTTAACCCACAGTTACCTTTAGGAAGGGCATAACAGTTGACTGGGGGTATGGCTTAATGTTTGTAACTGCTGCTTGTTTCCCCCCACACTCCTTAAAGTTAAAAGACATGGATAGGTAGGTGGGCCATAGTGATAAATTCCAGAAACTGTCATAGTCAAAAGCCTCTCAGAGATAGTACAAGCCAAAATCAGTTCACTTTGATCAGGAACAAACACAATCTAGATCAGTACAACTAGCTTCAGAGTTGTTATTGACAAATATTACTCCAAGGATACAATTAACTATCCCACATAAAAGGGAGTAAGTCCCACCTGGGCAAGAAGAGGTATCTATTTCATGGCAGTGAGTCTACATGTTCAAATTTTATCTAGCTGGGGTGAAACGCCACTTCTCCAATAAATGCACTCAAATCTCTTCAGGGAACAAGGTAGACAATGGCATCCAGGACATATGAACATGAACACTGGAAAGGATGAACATGTCCCAGAAAGGATCCCAACACTTAATAAAGACTGTTGTCATACCCCAAAACTACCCTTTGAGTTAGGTTAGTATTATTACCCCACTTTAAGAAAAGAAAAAGGCATACTATAGATAAGTACAAGGATTTCAGTGTGTCCCCAAAGTTCCTATGTTGGAAACTTAATCCATAATGTAAGTTTGAGAGATGAGACTTTTAAGAAGTGATTAATGCTGGGCATTAGTGGCTCATGCTTATAATCCTAGCTACTCAGGAGCCTGAGATCTGAGGATCACAGTTCAAAGCCAGCCCGGGCAGGAAAGTCCTTGAGACTCTTATTTCCCATAAACTACCAGAAAACTGGAAGTGGTGCTGTGGCTCAAGTGGTAGAGCACTCACCTTGAGCTGAAGAGCCCAGGGACAGCACCCAAGCCAAGCCCCGACCAACCAAAAACAAAAACAAAAAAAGTGACTAGCTCAAGTTTCTGAATGGATTAATGGCCTTATTTCTGGAGTGAGCCCATTAATTCAAGTAGAGGTCTCCTAGCGAGCCACTGGGAGGAGAGGCCTAGTTAATCAGCACCATAACATGGTTACTTTGCTTTGTTTACCTTTCACAAAAACCCATTTGAACTATACTTACAGAGAATACACCCAGAAGCCAACCAAACAGAAAACTTTCTATTTTAAGTGCCACTATTGTTATCTGATTTAGACAGAAATAAAATAATTATAGTAAATCAGATACATTCAAATTAGTTCTACCTTCTACCAAATTTGAGCATTTAAAAAAACAGCCTTAAGGGGCTGGAAGGTGGCTCAGTGGTAGAGCACTTGCCTTGTATGCCTGAGGCCCTGGGTTTGATTCCTCAGCACCACATAAGCAAAAAGAAAAAAGCTGGAAGTGGCGCTGTGGCTCAAGTGGTAGAGCGCTAGCCTTGAGCTGAAGAGCTGAGGGACAGCGCCCAGGCCCAGAGTTCAGGCCCCATGACCGGACCCAAAAAAAAAATTGCAAAAAAACAGCCTTAAGAAGACTAAAGGGAATCCTGCTGACCCCTGTACTGATGATCCTACAGCCAGGCTCCAGTTTACATAAGCCATTGATGCAGACTCTCACGGGTTACAGGAATCCAGAGAAGGAATGAGAAAAGGCTTACAAGCTGTAAGGATTAAAAAGGAGATAAGGCACCCAAGAAAGTTGTCAGGATAACCACAGGGCAGGAACTGTTAGAAATTCACCTTCAAGAATCAGTTTCTCAATGATCTGGAATAATGTTTTTCTACTGAACCAACAACCCCTACCTACCTGTTCATATACACAGACTGGGACCCTTAGCCTGAGAAGTTCCTCCATCTAGCCTGTGTAGGAACATGGCATGAGTCAGCTCCATGGAACATGATTGGAAGAGAAAGTTGATGCCCGCATCATAAAGCAGACTTCTGATGAGCTAGTTAAGTAAAACATGCAATGCTCCTGAAATGGTGACCCTTCTTGCTGACACAGATCAACATTTGTAATCTACAGTGACTTTCCATGAGATTTACTTCAATGCACAGTTCATGGTCTACATTAACATAGGAAAAGAGCTCTAATCCTTCCTGCTAGTGGTCAGAGTATTTGGAATTGTACATGACCAGTACTAATAGAGCAGAGCCAGTCTTTGGTACTGACAACTGAGGTACAGGTACAGGAGAGGTCTGTGGTCTTCAAATTGATTTTTTCTTCCAGACTTTTGTATACTATTGACTGCCTTAAGCTGTATGATAAGAGACACCAGTTAGCTTGCTGAACATTCTTTTCAGTAAAGTTCATGATACTTCAGATCCTTTTTTTTTTTTTTTTAAACCAAAGCTTTATAGCACACTTGGGCTTCAGGAATTGGGACCTTTTGTTAAAGAGATTGGGACCTTGCCCTGGATTCAGGTGCTTCCCTTGGAAGGAAACCAACCAACTATCTTTTTTCTTTAGTGACTAGCTTGCTTACTGACACAACGCAAGCATCTGCATGGCTGTGTCTCATGAACTAGATTCTCTCTGCATTAGGAATCTAGAGAGTTTGCCAAACTTTTTGAAGTCATCAGTGTGGCAGAGGCACACAGAGTAGAGGTAGAGTATCTGGAGTCCATAGAAAAGTAGCAGTCAGTTCCACTTGCTAAAGAGACTCACCAGTTCTATACCCATTGGTTTGCAGCCGGAAGCTGCCTGAATAGACCTCACTACTCTGAATCCACAAAGGAAGCTGCCTGACCAGGGAAAGAAGGCAATGGGTAGGAGAAAAGAGAAAGATGGAGAAATTAAAAATCAGGACAGTAGAGTTTTCATTTCCCACACTAAACTATATCCACTCCCCTCTGCAGTACCACTCATAGGTTGGATGGTTTAGCCAAGTCATGAAGGAAAGGGAATGACACTGTTGGGGAAGAATCATTTTTAATCAATCTAAGGAAAAATTAAAGAGTAATGAATGGAGTTGATATTATGCATGTGTCCTCAGAGCCCTTCATTTGGAAATTTACTTCTTAGGAACTGCCTTTCAACTTCCCCATCGCCTGCCAAGCAATAGGAAGAGCAGGCTGAGTTGCCTGCTCACTATACTCCAAAGTGGAATATTTTCAGGCTTCGAGTAAAGACTTTATGTCTACCCATTGGTTTTTTGTTTATATTTGCCTTCACCTGCTGAAATCCCTTCCTCTCTTTTTTGGTGTAGAAATATAGAAAGGGAGGGGTGATGGGAAGGGGAAAGAAAGGAGGAGGCAACAATGCTTGATAAGAAGTGTACTCATTACCTTGTCCATGTAATTGTAACCCCTCTGTACGGTATTTTCATAAAAAACAAAACAAAACAAAAACAAAACATAGAAATACTATTACTATGAGAAGACTAGTAGCCTAGGGATGAAAGGCAGGAAAGATGATAATTAAATGAACAGCTCACAGAATATTCAAAATTCTACAAACTTCTGCGTTGTCCAATTGTGGACACACCCAACCTGAAGACTTCTTGTATCCAAGGAAAAAATCTGCTTGCTATTATCAAAAATCAAGAGCAGGTCATTGTTTACCAACTAAAAGCTGTCCTTTTATCTTAAATCATTGATTTGCTGTTTTTTCTTACTCTCACCAAGCTTTATGGCTCAGTCTGGAGAAAAAGAAAACCAGCTGTTTAGAGGGACTTGATGTCTTTGCTAGGTAGGTAACTGGGTCTAATCACCCCAAAAGTTTCATCTCTCTAAGGATGAGATCTTGTTATCTACGTCTTTAGAAGTGGTGCCTGGGGATTAGTGGTAAAGAGCTTGCCTAGCATGCACGAAGCCCTGGGTTCAATTCCTCAGTACCACATACACAGAAAAAGCTGGAAGTGGCATTGTGGCTCAAGTGGTAGAGTGCTAGCCTTGAGCACAGAGAGGCTCAGGCCCTGAGCTCAAGCCCCAAGACTGGAAAGAAAGAAAGAAAGAAAGAAAAAAGCTCGAATGCACTGTGACTCAAGTAGTAGGGTGCTAGCCTTGGGCAAAAGGAGCTCAGAAGCAGTGCCCAGGCCCCGAGTTCAAGCCCCAGGACTGGCAAAAAAGAAAAGAAAAGAAAGGAAAAGAGAAGAAAGGAAGGAAGAAAGTCAAACAAAGACTTATCTGGGACAAAGTTCAACATATCAGATACCACAAAAGTTGTCTAGGCTTTGGAAGGAAAACAGACTAATGATTGAACCGTAGTTTGCTTAGAGGACAATGAAGAAAGAAAGTTGTTAGAAATACATCAAAATGTACTGCAAATAGAAGGAATTAGTAGATCAGCTCAGCATCATAATGTGAAATTTGTTGGCTTTTGATATTTTTTATCATGTTCAAATTTATTCATTTTTAAAAATTCACAAATAAAATTGTATTCCTTTATCAGGTACAACATTTCTGAAAGTATGTGTTGTAGAATTGTTAACTCTAGCTAATTAAAATACATGTCACCTCAAAAAAATTATCAAAACTTTCCATTTAAAAAGAATAGTGTACCAGAACAGATTAAGGTCATCTTTAGTATCCTGGTAACATTACTCAGTAGTTAATTAAACTGCCCAGCTGGCTTTGGAATAGAAACCTGGACAATCCCAAACTCAGCTACTCTTATGGCTTCCATCTCCAGTTCTTTTAATCCTGGCCAAGACGGCAGCCTTGGATACCTTCTTCCGATCATAAGCCAGTCCAAGGGCAGCCATGCAATCGATGAAAAATGTGGTGAGGTTGATGTGCCAGCGGTACTCACTGGCAGAGTAATCATAGGGGAAGGTGTGGTGGTAATTGTGGAAGCCCTCACCTGGAAGAGAAGCAAAGAGAAATTAGGGAGCTTAGGGGATTGCTTTTTCCCATCTTTGTATAATACCTCTTGTCTAGTAAGTACCTCAGACCTCAGAGAAACCTGCTGTTACTGAGTACATGGCAAATCCAATGTCTTCTACACTGAAGTAAATAAGATTCTTTCAGAGGCATCTTAAGCAATGAACTGAAGGGTCCTGGTTATACAATACATGGCTTTGCAGAGGAAGTTTCTCTCAGAGGATAAGAGAGAAATTGATTCTGTTTGGAAGATTTTATACTAAAAAACACCAGAGCTTTAGGAAATACTTTTCATGTGCATTTGGATGAGAATGAGGTAGGAAGAAGGGGTTTCTAAAGAACTGTGGTTATGCTTTTTACGAAGTTGAGTAAGCAGCACACCTTCCTCATTGAAATGGTAGTCTCTGTAAGGCTGAGAGATACCAATGGAAAAGAGGGCAGTGGCCAAAAGTAAAAAAGGGCTAGAAGCCCGCTGAGGGTTGCAGTATCAGGCTCCTGAGCCTGTGCTGCGGTCCTGGCTGGTCAGTGTAGGAACCTTCTCAATAAAGTTGCTTCCTTATTAACAACAACAACAAAGAAAAGGGCTAGAATTCCCCCCTCAGGTTTAACCCTGGGATAGGAGAGGTGGTGACAAAATAAGACTCATAGAATTAGGCTGGATAGTTTGATAGACACAAGGACACAAATTCTGCATTCATCATAATTTCTGTAGAGGGTAAAGCATTTTCTAGTTTCTTGACGGCACGTCCTAAGTAAATTCTAGTACTAGTAATGATTCTTATAAATTCAGAGTAGGACCAACATAAATAACAAGAGGAGATCCTGATAACAAAATGACATCTGGTATTTCTCAAGGTGGTCCTCCCTCTGTACCCTGAATTGTGCATGCTTGAACTGAGCAAAGCAGTTGGAATAATGCCAAGAGTACTGACAAAAGTACTGCTAACTTCCCCACGGCTTTCATTTCACAGCCAGACTGAGTGAGCATTCACCAGGCCTATAGGTGTCTGATTTCAAATGAATTACATATACACACATAGACAAGGACAAGCAGGAGGCCAATGGGTAGCAACTAAGGCAGCAAAGACACCCCAGGAATGCTCCAGAGGAAGGTCAGCTTTGTTACAGAGACAATGAGTAAGTATGTGACTGTGGGAGAAGTCATTTAAGCAGCCAAAAGATTAGAATGTCTGGAAATAACTACAGAAGAGCAAAAAACATGAGGGGAGAACAGGTTTGCAGATGTGGTTATTCCTATTTTTTTTTAATCCTCATATTTGTATAGCAAGGTGGTTTATTTCAAACATAAAGAACATACAAAAGGGAGGAAGGTCCTTGAAAAGAGTGAGAAAAGCTGTGGAAGTCAAAGAAATAGAGGGAAAAAAGCTTTAAGGCATTAAAAAATGTGATTTAGGGAGCTGGGAATGTGGTATAGTAGTAGAGCATGCTTGAAGCCCTGGGTTCGATTCCTCAGCACCACAGAAAAACCTAGAAATGGCTCTGTGGCTCAAGTGGTAGAGTGCTAGCCTTGAACAAAAAAAAAGCTCAGGGACAGCATCCAGACCCTAAGTTCAAGCCCCAGGACTGGGAAAAAAAAATGACTTCAAGAAGTAGCACTGTGGCTCTAAGTGATAGAGCACTAGCCTTAAGCAGAAAAAAGTTGAAGGACAGTGCTCATTCCTAAGTTCAAGCCCTACAACTGACCAAAACAAAACAAAAAAGTGACCTGGATGAGGGCTGGGAAGGTGGCTCAGTGGTAGAGCACTTGCCTTGCATGCGTGAGGCCCTGGGTTCGATTCCTCAGCACCACATAAGCAGAAAAAAAAAAAGCTGGAAGTGGTGTTGTGGCTGCAGTGGTAGAGCACTAGCCTTGAGCTGAAGAGCTGAGGGACAGCACCCAGGCCCAGAGTTCAGGCCCCACGACCGGACCCCCCCCCAAAAAAAAAGTGATCCGGATGAGATTATGCAGAAAAAAATATATATTAATAGGAAGAAAATGAGTGTTATGTAATGACTGAGCACAGACCTGTGAACAGGGTGGTTGCTTAGGTGTCATTGAAAAAAATCAAAGTTCTGACAACTGATGTAAAGAAGCCACTAGGTTTGCACAGTGCAAACTAACTTGAAGCCTTAGTCCAAGTCTATATTCACTTGGAAGGACAGGGAGAAGCAGAAAACTTGGTAGAACCCAATTTTCTTTGACTTGGCAATAGGAACTGATTTTGTGGGGAAGTCAACATCACTTCACAGGGCAGAAACTTCTGTTATAAGTATCTTTGAAAGAACATTTGGAAACTTAAGTTGTTTCACAACTTAAAATGTAAAGTAGAATGATTTTTTACCCTTTCCACAAGACTTGATTCTCCTAAGTTTCCCAATATGTCACCACTTAGTTTTTCTTATAGAAAATCTGAGCTACACAATGCTTATAAAACCAGCCCATTCCAGTTCTTCTAGATTCTAGCCAAATACCCTTATCAGCAGACAAGTAGATGTGGTCTTGCTTTTCACTGCCAACTTACCCACAGCTCCCAGTGAAACCAAGATATTCTCTCGAGACTCAATGTTCTTGTCATATGGGCGGTATCCATAGAGGTGGGCAGCACTGTTCACCAGCCAGGTGGCATTGAGCACGACGGCATATCGCAGGAAAGTGCCAACAAACAAACTGTGTTTAAAAGTTTCACCCCAACAATACCAGGGCACCAGGGTGGGCAAGATGAAGCACATCAACAGGAGACCAGGCTTGTAGTACCTACATGAGAGACCACACACGTAGTTTTGGGAAAAGGACTCATACACATATCTGGATTGTCCAGTTTCACTGGACAGGGCTGTCTTTTTCCCTACAATATGCAATCACTGGGGGCAAAAGTCAGCAGGAGAGAATGCAGTCTCTTGAGCAGTTATTTAGATGAGTCAGTGTAGATGTGTTAAAAGGAAGCATGTGCAGTAGCCTTTACCAGATATGTCTCTGTCCTTATGTAAGCCCTTGTTCTTCTCTTCATTTTCATATAGACCAGGCCGTCCACATTCCAGAGAAATTGGTTAGCAGTCACAGCTTCAGCTTTGATGTTACTGATATTCCTTGCAGCCAATTACTTCTCATTCCTGTCACTGCTACCTTGTATTTCTAACTTGCATCCCTGCCTATGACCTTTTGGCTCAATGATACTTATCACCTACATTTCTTTTTCCCTGTTTTAATTTTATTGTCAAGATGATGTACAAAGGGGTTACGGTTATGTAAGTAAGGTAGTGGGCACATTTCCTTTATTTTGGGGGGGGTCCAGTCGTGGTGTCTGAACTCTGGGCCTAGGCGCTGTCCCTTAGCTCTTCAGCTCAAGGCTAGCACTCTACCATTTGAGCCACAGCACCACTTCAGGCTATTTTTTTCTTTCTGCTTATGTGGTGCTGAGGAATCAAACTCAGGGCCTCATGCATGCAAGGCAAGCGCTCTACCACTGAGCCACCTTCCCAGGCCTAGTGGGTACATTTCTTGCCTAACTTGTTAGCTCCTCCCAGTTATCACCTATGTTTTTAACTTGTATCCTTGCCTCTCACCTTTTGGCTCAAGGATACCTGTCCTAATAGTTATCTCTCTACAGCATACCTGACTGTGACACATGGTGCTGGAGAATCCTTTAGTGGGTTCCTATGCCAAATGAACTAATCCTAGGTCTGTGCCTGGGACCCCACAGGAAGGGCATCAGATTGTTATTGGAGTCCTTCCTCCTGTCACATGCCTCAAGCAGAGAGACTATGGTTCAGAAACATGTTTGAAGTTTAGTTTACTCTGTTTTACCCATCTCTGCTCACCCAAACTTGGAACAGGCTCTATTTCTGAGTGGCTGCTGATGCTTCTTTGCAAATAAATCCCTCCTTTAGGTTCCCATTAACCCATCTCATGGTGTATAAGCAGTAGAATACTGCTTTGCTTCATGGTCAGTTGGGTATTTACATTATCCCTCCAACCCCCTCTAAGCTAAAAATTCCATTAAAGGCAAGGACTGGCTGAATTCATTTTTCAATTATGAATATCCTAGGTTGGTAAACATTTGTGGCATTTAATTGCTTTTAATAAGATAGCTTATATAGGAAGTAACATTTGAATTTTGTTTAATGCTTTGAACTTACAAAGATACCACTTAGCTATTATTTTATAAGTTCTAAGAGGAGAAAGTAGAGCCCAAACCCCACATTCCCAGAACCATCGTCCTTCACTCACCTCCTCTGGAACATCACCAGTTTCTCAGCTTTGAGGTCAGACATATCCAGCAAACCACCCTTCTCTTTGACAGCTGGGTGTTTGCGCACAAGCAGCCAACCCACGTGAGAGAAGAAAAAGCCACGGCGAGAATTGTGAGGATCAGCATGAGTCTCTGAGAACTTGTGGTGGGCGCGGTGATCTCGGGCCCATTCATACACGTCATTCTGGATGGGACAGAAGGGAAAACTAGACCTTAGAGATGCCCACTAGAGAGGATTGGAGTGTCCAGATGTCTGCAAGGGCCCAGAGCTCTCAGCCCAACTTCACAGTCCTCAAGTTTTTAGCTACAAAAGAGGTTTAGGGGGCTGCTCTCTCATGAGCACTTTTCCTGATGCTTATGTAGAAAGTCAACTTCTAATCCCAGAGCACAGGTATAGAACTACTATTCTTGGTTATATATATGGTAGGGAGAAAGTCACAGCACTCAGGGAATATCATTAGTAAAGAACAAGACAAGCTTCAAGCAAGGAATGTGAGATAGGATCCTTATGGAGTGCCCAGTCCTTGGACAAAAAGAATATGAGGCAGCAAAATCCTAGGGTGCTATTCTATGGATAAAGGTGCAGCAAGCTCTATCCTAATGCCTTCACAAGTAGTAGCTTGCCAACCAAATACCAAGGCTCTCTGTATTTGTCTGGGATTCTGTCTAGCATTACAGTAATGTACCTATGTCTCTTCTTTCCCTCTGCCTCACAAGGACCTTATGGGCCTCAAGGAACAAGTAGCCAGAGTAGAGATGATCACACACATGTGCTAAGAACCTCAGATAGTAACAAGAAACAGGGAACGTAAGTTGGTTTACTATTTCCCTCTTGCTCCAAGCTGAAGCCTCATGTGACAAGCATGACAGTCCCCTATCCCCAATTCCTGTCAGCATGTTATATACCATTCTATGGTTGACTTAGCCAGAACAGGCAACTCCAGACTGGATAAGGGATGTCCATCCAACCTTTTTGTGGTTTGCTTCCCTCATATGTAAAAGGGGGCTAATTACAGCACCTAAGATGGTTGTGAGGATTAACGAGTTAATCTATGTCAACCACTTAGCACAGTACCCAGGACATAGCCAGCGGTATGCAAATATGTTATTATCAATAGACTTCCTGAGTCTGTCCCACATCACATTCCATCCTTAAGATCTTAGAAATTCTTAAAAAGTTACTTCAAAGCATGAGTTTAATGTCCACTGTCCATCCAGGAAACCAGTCACCCCCTTGTGTATGTGCTATGTCCCATTAGGTTAAAGGACCACAGACTGTATGGTAACTGGGACCTTGGGATCACAAATAACCCTATGCTTTGTAAGCTATTCTTATTTACTGTTTCCCTTCTCAATGACTATGAAGTATCCCAGGCTTGATGGACACCAATACTTTGAAACTAGAAAGGTTGCTCTGCTGAGGCTCCTCTCTGGATGCCAATGCCATCCATCATAGAATAGAGACAGCTGCTCACCTGGAATGCCATGGTGTTGGCAATGATGAGGAAGAGCCTCAGAGGCAGCCGTGCTTTGTAGGTCCGGTGGCTCCACAGGCGATGAGCCCCTGCTGTGATGCCCAGGGCACTGTATACATAGCAAAGATATGCTGCAGGAGAAGACAAAGGGGGAGTCAAAGGCAAGTTCCACCAGGGGAAACATGTCACAGACACTCTCCTGATACCATAGTGTCCAGAGTCACAATAGAAAAACTGGAACCAGCCGGGCACTGGTGGCTCATGCCTATAATCCTAGCTACTCAGGAGGCTGAGATCTGAAGAGCACGGTTCAAAGCCAGCCGGGGGAGGAAACTCTGAGACTCTTATCTCCAATAAACCAGAAAACGGGAAGTGGTGCCAAGTGGTAGAGCACTCCCTTTGAGCTGAAGAGCCGAGGGACGTACCTAGGCTGAGTTCAAGCCCCATGACTGACCAAAAAAAAAAAAAAAAAAGAAAGAAAAAGAACCACAGAAGCTAGGTTTTTCTGTCAATAAGGAGTTTCTGATCTAGCTCTACTATCCACTACCCATGATTTGTGCTCAGTTCTTATTGTCTCTCCTTTGCCCCATCCTTTTGTTAGCCCAGTCAATACTAATTCTAAACAAATGTTGGGAGGTACTCAACATTGACAGCTGAGTATTATCTTGCAACATGCCTGCAGGCATAGTAGCTGCCAGAACCTGAGATGTAAGATGGAAAAGGTACTACAAATAGACTTTACTTTCTGATTGGCAGCTCTAGGAGGCAGGAGCCCAGGCCTTTGCAGAAAGTTACCCCCCCCCAAAAAAAATACAAAGTCTCACTTTAGGAGCAGCTTGAAACAATGGCTCCTCAGTGCTTACAGATTTTAGTTCCATAAGCAATACCATGCATTGTAACTATTTGTCCTATGTTCTGCTGAACCAAGATAAAAGTTTCCAAATAGTCTCCTTCCCTTCCTCCTACACATTATCCTGTTCTTTCTTTACTATCACCAGGGGAGTCAGAGTCCACATCTGCCCCAGCAAAGTTTTGGCTATATTTTCTCTGAGCTGGGACTGAATCCCAAGGTGATTTGCTGCCTTTGGCCATGTGGTGAGTGAAGTTTTCTTCCCACATGTAGTATTTGGTGGCACCTAAACATGGAGCACAGCGGAGCCACAGTCCTTCAGTCAGAGAAAGGAAGGAATTTTGCTTCAAGTAAAGGAGAAGCTCTTAGTTGAGAATCATGGAAAAACCACACATTTGTTTCACATTTTAATTGGCTCTGGTATATTGGCTTCTAAAACACACTTGATCCCATATTTTTTTTTCCCCTGTTGGTTCTGGGATTTGAACTCAGGACTACTCCCTGCCCCTTAGTTTTTTGTTTTGCCTAAGGCTGGCTGGCGCTATACCACTTGAGCCACACCTTCAATTTGGACCTTTTGCTGGTTAACTAGAGAGAAGAGTCTCTAGGATTTGTCTTCTGGGGCTGGAAGATAGGATTACAGGTATGAGCCACCATCACAGGCTTTTTTGTTTTTTGCCAGTCCTGAGGCTTGAACTCAGGGCTGGGCACTGTCCTTGAGCTTCTTTTGCTCAAGGATAGCACTCTTCCACTTGAGTCATCCTGGCTTCCGGCTTTTTCTGTTAATGTGGTACTGAGGAATGGAACCCCAGGCCTCATGCATGCTAGGCAAGCACTCTTATCACTAAGCCACATTTCTAGCTCCCATCACAGGCTTTTTGATCCCTTAATGTGATGAAGATTTGTTCTACCCACACCTCTTAGTTTATCAAAGGGAAGGCTCGAATCACTTAAACTCATCTCCTTCCACTTCCCAGTGGAAGGACAGTTACTGTCAACACTATTTTTAGCAACATACTATAACTTTGTCCTAAGAAGTAGGTAGGATGGGTTTTGTACCCAGCCCTGTCATAGGGCTCTTCTAGAGTCAGTAAGACCCAGAAAGCACTGTAAATAGCCACGTCAAGAGGAAGAGGAATGCTGGGAGTAACACATAACTAGCATAAGGAACATCATCTTCCTAATTCTGACAAGTGTCCCCACTTGGTACTTGGAAAAGACTTCCAAGACAAATCTGGAGGGAGCAGAACTCTCAGATCAGCCCTTCTGCACTAGTACCTTCCAAAAGACAGAGGAAAAGAGCCCATATTTGAAACTGCTCCAGAAAACTTCCATTTGTAGACCCACTTGGGCTAGTAGAGCCATACATCTGCACCCTTGGGCTAAACAGGACCCTTGTTCATCTTCCTCCAGGTAGTTCTGGCCAGAAGGTCAGATCCCAAAAGTTTTATGGACTACCCTTTACTATTCTTCCCTTTTCAGTCAACACTCTTCCTGAGCCTTATTTCTTCCCTTTTTATTTGGGGGGGGGTAAAGGGTAAGGGAAGTGGGCAAGATCCTGCTATGTACCCCACATTGATCTTGAGCAGGTTATGTAGCCTTGATATTCCTCTTCCTCCTCTTTCTTGAGACTACAGGCATGCTTCTTTATATCCAGTCCCCTTGCTGTTATCTGACTGGGCTCCATGTAGTTTATGAAGCCCCAGCTCTGGCATGGGTTCCCATGTGAAGGGACCCCCACAACTGAATCATAATCCCACTAAACTCTTTACTTAATCCTGTCAAGAGAACTTGGTCAAATAGAGGACACTGCCCTGTGTGGGACCACACCTCATTAAAGAGCAGGGAAAAACCTGGGCACTGGTTCACGATGAAGGAAGCTGCTTACCCCAGAGCCAGGTGTAGGCCTTGCAGCCAGGAACCAGGGTGATCCCATACAGGGCTCCCAGGTGCAGCAGAGCCATGAGGATGATGTTTCTCCACACATACTCAAGCTTCGGTGCGGGGCCCACCTCATCCTGGTAGGTGGGGTCATGGATGTCCTCTTTCATTTCAGGGCGGATGTCATCTCCCAAGTCCCGGAGAGTCTTTTCGAAGTTTTGTTTTCCATTCTTCAGGCCCCCAGATGGAGGCGCTGTGATGGTAGTGGTGGTGGTGTAGGAGCTGGAGATCTGTAAGGAAAAGGAGTGCAGAATTAGGAAGGCAGAAGGGGGTACTTCCTTCTGTACTGCCACGGGGGGAAGGATACACAGTAAAGCCACAGATTCTCCCAGTGTACTTAGAAATGGAACAGGAGAATGCTGGGGGCTGGTAGCTCACACTTGTAATCCTAGCTGCTCGGGAGGCTGAGATCTGAGGATTACAGTTGGAAGCCAGCCTGGTCAGTGAAGTCAGACTCTCATCTCCAATTAACCAGCAAAAAGCCAGAAGTGGAGCAGTGGCGCTAGCCCTGAGAAGGGGGAGGGGAAAGAGTTTAGGGACAGCACCCACGGCTTGAGTTCAAGTCCCAGGACTGGCAAACACCAAACAAAACAAAACACGGAAAATTTCCAGAAAACTAGGAGGAGATTTTTGGCAAAACTCAACATAAAACTCGCCCTCCTAGCATTACACAAAGGACCCCCCCACGTAGGCACAAAGGTTCCTCACGCCTGGGTCTCTCACTTTGTTCAAAGCTCAACAAAAATTGGGGAGATACCAGCCTAAAGTACAGCCGCCTCCCCCGAGCGAGGGCCGTACAATGCGAGCGAAGACGACCAAGTTAGCTCGGAGGTTAGAATTCTCTCCCCATACGAGCAGCCAGCCTAGCGCCCAGCCCCCGTCCGGACGCGGCGGGCCCCGCGATTCTGGAAGCTCACCTCTTGCAGCATGTGCGCCGGCATCCTGGCTCTCCGCGGCGGCGATCGCGCTCCCAGGCCGAGACGGAAGGGGGATCTCGGAGCCCGCGGCTACCAGGCGATCGCTGGAGCTGCGCCCCGAGCCCTTCTCGGAGAGGTGTGCAGAGTGCTTCTGCCGTGCTCGGATCTCCCGGGGCTGAGATCTTTAAAGGGTAGAGCTGGTAAGGGGTGGATGCGTCCCGTATTTCCTCAGGCTCTTTTTATCCGTTGCCAGTAGGGTACAAAGTGCACAAGGCTCAGGCAGCCCCGCGTGGAGGTGAGGGCGGGAGATGGGAGGGGACAGAAAACTGAGACGAGAGCCACCCGGCCGGGATGCTGCAAACACCAAAACCGCGCTGCTCCAGCCCTGGCCTCTGGGGAAATGCTAATAAGGCTCCTGTAAACTCTGTCTTGTCATTGGCCAAAGGGAATTTGGTGCCACCTCGTCTTGCCGTTGCCATTGGCTCGGAGCAATCTGCTGTTCCCTCAGCCGCCAGCTCCTTGCTCCCCTCCCCTCCTTTTCTCCTTCTTGGCTTTTCTTCCTTGGGCCGGTGTACCTTACCACTCATCCCCCGGTTCGATGGCGCTCGAGAGGTTTCTCTCAGGAAGACGCAAAGGACTTTGTTTGCCGGTAGAGGTTGGGTGAATGTCCGGGAATTGCACCCTGACGCACAGTGAATGATTGGACACGGGCAAAATTGTCCAGGGAACAGTAAGGAAGCCTCGCAGGCGAACATCACTGCCAACTGCACTGTCTTCCCACTCCCCCAGACACTGGTTAACTAGGAGGGTGAATGCAGCTTCCTTCCCTCCCGAAGAGTAACTTGGGTTCTGCCCCGCCCACTAGCACTGGGATGCTAACCAAAAGTGGCGGGGTTCTGCCCGCCAGGTCAGTTTCACTGATCAGCGTGCCTTTACGAAGACAACAACTCTCAGTCACTGGGCAGGCTCTGCAGCGATGGCATCCATTAGAAGCCAGGGAGCAATTTCATCCTGGTGCACTCACCTTTAGAACCTGTACCCGAGGCTTGGGAGAGTCTGATCCTTTGGTTGGAATTTGGGGATCTTCTACAAATAATAAAACTGGAAGCACAGACAAGTGTTTGCACCCAACAACAGGCAAAGATTAGCATGTGAAATAAAAATAGCAAGCCCGTAGTGAGGGATCCCTCCAGGCCACCACTGTGAACATGTGAAGTGAGTACTTCATTGCTTTTTTTTTTCTTTTGTGCCAATCCTGGGGCTTGAACTCAGGGTCTGGGCACTGTCCCCACGCTTCTTTTTGCTCAAGCCTAGTGCTCTACCCCTTGAGCCACAGGGCCACTTTTGGCTTTTTCTGTTTATGTGGTAGTGAGGAATCAAACCCAGGGCTTCATGCATGTTACTCTGCCACTAAGCCACATTTCCAGCCCCCTTGAGCTTTTATTCAAGGCCAAGTGCTCTACCACTTGAGCCACAGTTCTACTTCCACTTAGGGATGCTTTTGTGGTTTAGTGGAGGTCAGTCTCTTGTATTTCCTGCCCAGGTTGGCTTCGAACTATGATCCTCAGATCTCAGCCTCCTGAGTAACTAGGATTTACAGGCATGAGCCACCAGTGACTTTGCTTTATTTTAAAGAGAGGTGATATATGGGAGAGATAAATAATTTGGTCATGGTCACAACAGCTGGTGGAACTATGCATTGGTCCCAGAAATTGGAAGCTGGAGCCAGGTACCAGTGGCTCATGCCTATAATTCTAACTACTCAGGAGGCTGAAACCTGGAGGATCACAAATCTCCATCTCCAATTAGCCAGCAAAATGCAGGAGTGGAGGTATGGCTCAAGTGGCAGAGCCATCAGTCATGAGCAAGAGTTAGCTATAGAGTTAGCTGAGCCAGAGTTAGCTATATGACCTAATTCCAAACCTGGTACTGTGTGTGTGTGTGTGTGTGCGCGCGCGCGCGCGCACACACACACACACACACAGCACTTCTGAAGCTGGTCCTACTGCCCTAGGCTTACTGCATAAAATCTGAGATGTGCTGATGTCTTAGATTTCCTGACTATCTTCTCTGGGCCTTTGTTAGCTGGATCAGAGAGCTATTCATTCGCCTAATCTGCTCCAGCTGATCAGCTACTAATCCATTGTGTCTGTTAAAACAAAGCACTATAGTTGGGGAGCTTTTATAACACAAATGTGTTTCCCAGGGTTCTGGAGGGTAGACCACCAGCAGATTTGAGTCTGTAAGGACTTTCACTCATCCCCGGTTGACAGGCAGCCATCTTTTTTGTCTTCAATGAGGAAGGAAAAGGTATGCGTAGGGCACTAATGTTATTCATAAGGGCTCTGCCTGCAGGAATTAATTACCTCTAAGTCTCAATTTCAAACACCATATGAAGTAGGGAGTTGGGGGGGGGGTTAGAATTCAGTATATTAGCTGGCGGAGGTGGCTCCTGCCTACAATCCTAGCTATTTAAGAGGCTGAGATCTGAGGATTATGATTAAAAACCAAACCAGGCAGGAAAGCTCAAGAAACTCTTATGTCCAATGAAGTACTTAATAAAAACCAAGTGGTAGAATACTAGCCTTGAGCAAAAGAAGCTCAGGAACAATACCCATGCCCAGAGTTCAAGTCCCAGACCCAGCGAAGAAGGAGGAGGAGGAGGGGGGGGGAGGAGGAGGGGAGGAGGAAGAGGAGGATGTGGAGGAGGGAGGAGGAGGAGGAAGAGAATTCAGTGTATTACACTTCTCTAGGAAAAAGATTCAGGATTTCTTTTGGGGGATATCCTTAATTATAACTAAAGATGGTTCTTCCTCTAAGGCCAACTTTCCTTCTCTATAACTGCCATTGCTTCTTCCAGACTCTGGACTTTGCATTCCTTTTCTACCAGAGAAAGCAAAAGGACACCTGCCAAGACAATAATAACAAAAGAGCTGGGTGCGGTGGCTCACGCCTATAATCCTAGCTACTCAGGAGGCTATCTGAGCATCAAAGCCAGCCTGGGCAGGAAAGTCCATGAGACTCTTACCTCCAACAAACCACTCAGAAAACTGGAAGTGGTGCTATGGCTCAAGTGGTAGAGTGCTCACTTTGAGCTGAAGAGGTGAGGGGCAGTACCCAGGCCCAGAGTTCAAGTCCCACAACTGACAAATAATAATAACAACAACAACAACAAAAGAAGTCATGATTCCTCTCCAAAGACAGGCTGCTTCCCTATAGAAAGCTCTGGAAGTCTAGAGAAGATCTGGATTAGGGGGAGAAATTTCAGGAAGAAAAGATTACGACCTATCTCAATTGTTGATAAGCTTAGAATGGTGAATGGATCACACAGTGTATACTACATGGTTGTTTGTATTTCAAACTTCCAAAGCTTACATATGCACACAAATAAGACTGTATAGTAATAGGGGAAAAGCAAAAGGATTAATATCAGAAAGTATGTAGTCAGTGTCAAATTGAAATTTGTAAATGCACATGTGATCATTATTTGTTTACAATATAATTTGTAATTTGATTGATATTTTATCTTAAAAAGGGAACATACTCAGTATACTTGAGAAATGGAGTTTAGAGCTATAAATATTCCTGTATGAAATGGAGCACAAAGTATCATGGCAGTTTTCAAACTTCATTTCTATTTTTCCACTGAAGAGAATAAAAAATGCAGGCTTTGTTTGTCCATCTTAAGTAAATAAGACATCAGTGGCAAGAAGTGTTACAAATTAATCTCTCAATTCAGTTCTTCTCAAGTGTTCCTGAGACTGCTACTTCAGGCAGAGGATTGTTTATTTTCATCAGGGTTAGGAGTGCAAATCTATGCTGTAATCCTTCTCTGGTTCACTGCCATTTCTCTTGGTGCCAGGGTTCTCCAGCTTGGGAGTACTGTGGTCTTCTAATTCCACATCGTACATGGCCAAGTGACACTGTTGTCCCAGAGGAATACTTTAATATGTAACTATGCCAGACTGTAATTTTCCCTCACCCATGTTCTTGGAAACTTGTCACCACTGTTGACATGAACTCTTCTAAGACATAATTTAGGATTGAATGATGTGTCTATTTCAGCCATTGTTCTGTTCTCCTTTATTAGTATACAAAATTTAGAGGTGCTTACATTGATGGAAAAGAGCTACCTATAAGTAATAATGTGTGATTATTTATTCATTCATTTATTATTTTGTGGTACTGAGAATTAGACCCAAGTATTTATTTTATTTTATTTTTTGTCAGTCATGGGGCTTGAACTCTGGGCCTGGGTGCTTCCCTGAGCTCGTCAGCTCAAGGCGAGCACTCTGCCACTTAAGCCACAGCACCACGTCCAGTTTTTCTAGTGGTTAATTGGAGATAAGAGTCTCACAGACTTTCCTGCCCAGGCTGGCTTTGAACAAGGATCCTCAGATCTCAGCCTCCTGAGTAGCTAGTATTACAGGTGTGAACCACCATTACCCGGCTTCCAAGTATTTTTTCTTAGTTCTCTGACCAGGGATTTCTTTTCCTTTTCAAGTGGGGCTCATGTCACCTCCTGAGGCTTTGGGGACACTGTAGCTCTCAAGTGACAATGGTCAAACTAGCATTCTGATTTGGATTTTAAATTGTGTTTTGGTCAGGGGCCCCCAGATGAGCAAACGGAACAAATTGTCCCAATCATGAGAGCAAAAGGTCAACAGCCTCTGCATATAAAGAGCTCATGTGATTGACAAACAACTAAATGCCAAAGTAATAAAAGAACAATTAGACTGAATAGGAACTCATATAAGAAGAAATGGATGCCACACAAACACTTGTCAAACATTGAACTTCAATAATAAAGAAAAGAAAGATATGTAATTTATCAAAATCAAAGACTTGACAAGCCCCACAACCAACAGAAAAAAAAATCCTGAATTACTTGCAATTTAGTTGGGTACTGATGGCTCACACCTGTAATCCTAGCTACTGAGGAGGCTGAGATCTCTGTTCAAAGACAGCCCGGGCTGGAAAGTCTATGAGACTCTTATCTCCAACTAACCACCAGAAAACCAGAAATGGCTCTGTGGTTCAAGTGATAGAGCTAGTCTTGAGCTGAAAAGCTCAGGGAAAGCACCCAGGCCCAGAGTTCAAGCCCCATGTCCACAAAAAAAGGACTTGAAAATATTCAATGTTGGAAAGATGAGATGAGATAAACATTCTTTTATATGTGTTTGTGTGCCAGTCTTCATAACATTATTTAGAATATTAACAAAGTAAGAAAACAGTATTATACATGAAAAATAGATTATGATTAACTGTATCATATATACTTTAAATCTATATTGCATATATATGTAAATACTATCTATATACTGTGACAACAGTAATTAAAATATCATTTTTTTGATATTGGGGTATGAACTCAGGGCCTGGGCTCTATTTTTTAGCTTTTTCACTCAAGGATGGCATTCTACCACTTGAGCCACTGTTCCACTTCTGGATTTGGGGTGATTAATTAGAGATAAGTTTCTCATGGATTTCTTGCTCTGACTGGCTTTAAACCACTATCCTCAGATCTCAGCATCTTGAGTAGCTAGGAATAAGGCATGAGCCACTAGTGCTGAGCAAAAGTATTATTTAATGGACTAATGAGATGTGGCTCAGTGGTAGAGTGCTTGCATAACATGCAAAAGACCCCAGGTTTAAACAGAGAGACAACCTGAAGAAGAACTTTGTATTATTAGAATGTGTTCATGTTATAATGATGTTCATGAGTAGAACATTAATGTATTTGTCTGGTCTAAGCAATTTAAAACAGTATTATAGAAAGCAGGGGAATGGCAGTATTAGGCTGCGATCCTGGTGTACTGAACCATCAGCTAATGTTGGGCAACTTATTCTGTGAACTTCAATTTCCTCACCTGTCAAATGAGAATAATATTATCTTTTACAAGACTATTTTAAACATTTTTAATAATATATGAAGATGATTTGTACATTGTTGGGGTGCATAGCAAGTTGCAATTGTCATTACATTTATTTCCAGGCTTCTTCATTTTGGTATTCAAAGTGGTCTATGATCTTACTCAGAAGTCTCTCCTTAGCCATAATTCTCCTTCCTGCTGGTACAACTTATACCTTCATCAAGCTACACTGATGGATTTTTACAAATTCTTGGTGAAATGCAAAGATGTAATAACTCCTACTGATTTTCAAACAGATTTCATTTTCTCAACCTTCTCCCTGCTAAAATATTTCATATGGATTAGTACATTGATACGTGCCTAGAATCCAAACGCCCAGGAGGCTAAGGCTGAGTGAGCAAAAGGATCTTGACCTCAAAGCCTGTCTATAGAAAGGCTACATAGAAAGTAGTTCAGCCTGAGCTAAACAGTGAGACCTTGTTTCAAAATATGTGTGTATGTGTGTGTATGTATGTTGACCTAGCAATTCCACTACTAGGTATCTATACCCAGGAGAAGTGAAAACCAGTGTTCACACACATATACCACACACACAACTTGTTATGAATAATCATAGGAGCATTCATGACAACCAGAAATATATAACAGAATATATATAACTATATATATCTGTTATATAAATATATAACAGATATAACAGAAAGCCTCCACCCCTGACTAAAGGATACATGAGAAATGATATATCCACACAATAGATTTGACAATACAAAATAACTAACACATGCTACAATGTAAGTGGTGACTTTGAAAATAAAATGTCAAGTGAGAGAAGTCAGTGGCAAAGAATCATGTATTTCATGTTCCTGTTGATATGAAGTGTCCAGAATAGTCAATTTTACAGAGACAAGAAAGCAGATTGGTGATTTCTCCTGTCTTAGAGGGAGACTGGAGGGTGATGTGTAGGGGTGTTAGGTAAAGAATGCAAGGGGTTGGGGGTGGGGGTAATGAAAACATTTTTAAAGTTGATCATGGCAATTAACCTTGTGAATAGGTTAAATGCCATTAAATTATGTAATTTGAATGTGTAAATGATATGGTAGAGAAATTGTAACTGAAATGCCTTCTTCTAGACAGTGTCATGTCAGCTACTGCAAATCCTAAGATTAGGTGTCAGTTTGCTCAAATAAATGAGCACATTGAAGCTCATTGTTATGCAACTAGCCCCACAGATCTGTCCATCTCTACTACACGTGGTATTGTGTCATTGGGAAAAGAGGTCAGAGATGCAGAAACTGTCCTCATACCCTTAGAGATCAGGCTTTCCTATGAGAGAAAGCAGTGTGTGAGGAGGGAGGGATGGAAAGTGGCCCCTGCTTCTGTCTCAGGTTGGCCTCAGCTAGTTATTTGGGCTGCTAAATCTTCCCTGTCCTGTAGTCCAAGCCAAGTGCCAGGAAGCAGGTAGCTAGAAGAAATGGGGTGAGTGGACTGCTCTTCCCACTGCCCAGGGGGACAAAGTCCAGGCTGGTCTGCCATTCTGTAGCCCATCTGGCACCGCTGGCTACTGGAGGGGACGGTATGAGACAAGTGATGGGGCCTCCACTTGCATGAGCATACAGTTCACTTGTTTAGTCCATGTTAATGAAAACCCACAGGGCCCTGGACTTACATCCTAAAAGATATCTTCTATTTCCAGCAGATGGAGCTCAACCCAGGGTGCTGGGAGAAGCTGGGAGAAGCTGGAGGGCTTTATGTAGGAAATGGTGGTTTAAAAATCCCAAGAGATGCCCGGCACTGGTGGCTCACACCTGTAATCTTAGCTACTCAGGAGGCTGAGATCTGAGGATCCTGGTTCCAAGCTAGCCCAGGCAGGAAAGTCCATGAGACTCTTATCGCCAATAAACCACTAGAAAACCAGAAGTGGCTCTGTGGCTCAAGTGATAGAGTGCTCGCCTTGAGCTTAGGAGCACAGGGACAGTACCCAAGTCCAGAGTTCAAGCCCCACAACCGACAGAAGGAATGGGTAGTCTATAGTGAGACTGAACTGATTTCAATGCTCAGCATATCCCTCCTTCCAGGCTCCAAGCTAAAGAGATGGTGCTATACAGCCTCCACTTCATGATCTTGTTACTGAAGAGGCCAGTGCAGCTGTCCAGCCTGGCTCCCTGGGGTACCAGACAGGTGTCTACCCATACTATGCACAACCTGTGCTTGACTTCTCTCTTATTCCAGCCCTTCTCCTCCTGCTTCTTCCCTATCCATGTGTGTATGCACAGGCTAGTTTGCAGGCACAGGTATGTGGAGTAGGGAAAGACCTCTACTAGCTATCTCAAAGTCCTGGTGACCGCACTGCAAATCAGGGAGTGAGCAAAACTGGGATTCTGTATATGTCAGTGGCAGGGTGTGTGATAGAATTGGACAGCCTTGGCAGCTGAGACCTGAGGACAAAGGTCTTAGAGTTGTACCAGGGTTGGAACTTTCTGTGGTGGCCTGACTCTGGAAGGTTACAGGCCACTCACTCCCTTCTCTGGAGTACTATAGGGAACTTTCTCCAGCCTAGAGACTCAGCCTCACACCTGAGCCTTCTATGAGAGACAGACAGAGAGGACAGGCTAGCTCAGGCCCTGGGACTCTAATGCCAAATTAATGAACAGAGAGGCAAGTCTTTGCCTTGATTCAGCTTCTAGACCAATGTGAGAAGACCAGAAGGGCTTTCCCCAGCTTTGCCTTTGTGGTCAGAAAGCCATCCCTATTGGCCAGGATTGCCCAGAAGGAGCTGTCAGTTGTCTGTTTCAGAGTCCTGAACCAGTGCCTTCCTCTCTCCCTGAAATATAAGAAACAGATCTAAGGGCTGGGAAGGTGGCTCAGTGGTAGAGCGCTTGCCTTGCATGCATGAGGCCCTGGACTTGATTCCTCAGCACCACATAAGCTGAAAAAGCAGAAGTGGCTCTGCGGCTCAAGTGGTAGAGTGCTAGCCTTGAGCTGAAGAGCTGAGGGACAGCGCTCAAGGCCAGAGTTCAGGCCCCATGACTGACAACAAAAGAAAAGGAAGGAAGGAAGGAAGGAAGGAAAGGAGGGAGGGAGGGGAAGGAGGGAAGGAAGGAAGGAAGGAAGAAAGAGAGAGAGAGAGAAAGAAAGAAAGAAAGAAAGAAAGAAAGAAAAGAAAGAAAGAAAAGAAAGATCTAATCCATTCCTGCCCCCTTTGTCCATTCTTTCTTCTTTCCCTCCCTAGCTGCTTCTCCTCAACCTACCTTGCTGTGTCCTACAGCCTCCCGCCCTATCCTACAGTTACCTCATGTGCACTGATATCACCCTTACTTTGCACTAACATAACTGTACTGGCCACAGTGTGGTTGCAAGATCCAGAGGGCAGCTGGCCATGGCCTAAGCCAGTTTCCCAACCAGAAGTCTGTGTCTCCCTTCCAGTCCCTCTGTGCCAGTGTGCCCACCTGGGGATTGAGTGTTGACTAAGCCTCCTCTGTGCCCACTGGAAGGCCAATACTCCCTCAGTGTGGGGGAATGGAGAATGTTCTGCTGTCACCCTGGGGAATTCACAGGTTTCTAAGAGAAATGGGACAAAGCACAATAGCAAACTATTCTAGCCAGTGTCTGATGGGCAAAAGTATAAACATACTACATTATATGGGGTAGGAGTTTATGGAAGGGAGAGGAGCTCTCAATAGAGGAGGCCTTAGGATTGGCCAGAACAAAAGAGCAGGTCTGAGACAGAGAAATGTGGCAGTATTTTAGCTTCTTATGTGCACTGTGCTAGGTGCTCTGACAATCTAGCAATGTTTGCTCATAGAAAGCTACTACTTTGCAAGGCTCAGAAAGGTTGCTGAGGTGGGTTTTGCTGTGATAGGAATATACTGGAGCCTAACATCTCTTAGATGCATGCAGGTACTTCGTGTATCTTCCATACACAAAATAATTTTTTACAACCATAGAACAGACATGGTAATCAATACTCTGGGCCCTGTTTCTCCAGAACCCACCTCTATCCACTCTTGTTCCATGAGCCTACCCTAGCCATAGACACTGTGGAATCTGATCCTGATCCTTGGGAAGGGCATGTCTGAAAGGCCTCCTAAGCCAATTAGAGGCAATTTCCTTTCACTCTACTGTCCGGCTCTACCTTCCTTCCCATCTCTCCCTGTTCAAGAGGGAAAAGGGAAGTATCCCAAGCTAGTTCTCAGCTTTGCTTTTGTCATACAAGGGAAAAGTGAATGCAATCTTGGTGCATTTCCAGGCTTCCCTCAGCTGTTGCCCCACCAGGGAGAGGCGGCGGGGGTGGGGGGGCGGTGAGGGGGTGGGGGTGGAGAGTCTGGATTCCCTTTTTCACTTTTCACTTCCTACAGGGCTTGGATTTGCAATGCCATCTGGCCCAGAGTTGCTCTTTTGGAATGCTTGTTTTTTCCATGGCCTTCTTCATGTGACAGTCCAAAGAGACAACTGCATTCATCCCTGTGGACCTGCCAGGAAGAGAGGAGCTATTTCTAGGGCTCCATACTCAATTGTCCCTTATATCTCCTCAATTCTTCCACCCTCAAAAACGCTCACAGGGCTCCATGGGGGGCTTGTGACCTTTCCAGTCCTCATCACATAACAGGCACCCAGCATTCCTGGCCATTAACATTATTGTCACAAATATCTATTGATCACAAAGGCCAATACCTACCTACTTCCTGATCTCAAGAGCTACCTGGTCCTCTGGGTTATCTGGCAGTGCTGTAGTTACTCTATCATGTAACTTGGTCTTGACCTTGGATACAATCTCACTGTTGACTATGACACCAAGGTAGGGCCATCTGAGAAACAGGTTCCCCCAGAAGGGATTGGGCCTGACGCTGGCCACTCAGCTTTCTGCCAGGGCTAGCTGCGGTCTAGGCTGGTAGGTTGTCGCTGAAGACAATAGCAGGAAATAAATCTCCTTCATGTTGTTGAATTGTAACCAAGAAGGAATCAAAGGCAGAGATGTGGAAGGGCTAAGGCTGTCATGGGGACCAGTGTATCTGGAATCTTCTAGGTGCAGAGTCACATTCAAGGGGTAGAAGGAACCTATGCTCTGGGCTCTGGGGAGAGATTAAGAGAAGGGAGTGAGACAAAACAGAAAGTGAGAGGTGAGGAGTGAATTTTCCCCCTGAGAGGTAGGGAGCAGATAGGGCACCTGTTAGAAACCCTTGAGGACAAAGGAAGGCATGGAGAACACAGGGCTGTACCTTACAGACCTCCACCTACAGGGGGAGTCATTGACTAACAGTGCTCACCTGGAGGGCTCCCTTTCCCAGTGCTGCTTCCAACATGGAAGCAGCTAGATCAATAATGGAGGGTAAAAGCCCAGTTCATGTAGCCAGGTGCCAGTGGCTATGCTACTCAGGAGGCTGAGATCTAAGGATCCTGGTTCAAAGCCAGCCTGGGTAGGAAAGTCCATGAGCCTTATCACCAATTAACCACCAGAAAACCAGAAGTGGCGCTGTGGCTCAAGTGGTAGAGCACTAGCTAAAGAGCTCAGGGACAGTGGGCCTAGAGTTTAAGCCCCATGACCAAAAAAAAAAAAAAAAAAGCCCAGTCCTGGGAATACAGTACTCCACTTAGTACTTCCCTGGTGGCCTATTTTGGCTCCCTGACCATGTTTACCAACCCTCTCTTACACTCTACCATAGTCATACACCCAATCTCACCTCCCCAGTCCTACTCTCTGGGGTCAGATGGATATCACAGACTGACAGTCAGCAGAGCCAGCACAGCCCACCCCCATTACCCCCCTGATCCCTCACAGGTGTTTCCTCTCTGAAAGTCCTGAATACATGTCTAGTCTCTATGTGTGTTGGTTAGAGGGATCAGCTCCACAAACAGTGTCTAGACCTCCAGAATGCCTAAGGAAAAGAAGTAAAAGAAAGGGCTGGTGCCCAGATCAGGGACCAGATCAAGTGTGCAGGTCTCCCAGCTGGTTGCTCTCCCAGCTGGTTTGCTGGTTTTTTTCTTTAGCAAATAGCAGTTTGTCCATGTAGATGGAGGTGGGGCCATGGTCATGCTGCCACCCTGTGGCCATGATAGGTAAAGGTCATTTGTGTGGGCCCTAGGAGGCTCTATCTTGGAGCTTGCTGCCTCTCCTCTCTCCACACAGTCACTGTGCCTTAGGTGGGGTTTGGTGAGTGGGTCCAAGCTCTTGACATACATTTCCTTTTTCTCTCATGTTTTTCTTGTTCCTCTTTGGTCCCTCCATTTTTTCAAACTTACATGGAGATTCCATTCCATCTAACATTAGCTGTAGGCCAGAGTCTGATGCGACTAGAAGTAATAATACTTTTAGACTGATTACTCCATAGTCTTGGGCATGTGATGTCTGAATTACACTCAGCAGTGGGCATGATCATAGCCACAGAACAAGTTCCTAAATTTTGTGACCTACATCATCTGTCTGTCCTGTTGGGGAAATGGACTGGTTCCCTATTTCAGATCTGCCATAGGAGGAACAGGCAGATGGACATAGATGCCAAGAAGAATCTTCTAGAAACTAGGGCAAAGCCGAGGATCTGGTTTTAAAAGGGTATTCATTAAAGGAATGGAAGGTACAAAATGTACTCTGGTAGGACTTGTGAAACCCAGGATAGAAAGGAAGGGAAAAGGTAAAGTATCTCATTTTAATGAAATAGAGCACCTCCAACCTCTCTGAAGTCCCTAATGAAACTGAACAAAATGTTATTTTCCAGAAGGAAGGCTGGAGATAGCAGCCACAAGACTCATAAAGTAGAATCTTCCAGTAGGTCTGACTGTTTCATTTTGTTCCCCATATATTGGGTTTGAATTCAGGCCTAGAGTTTGCCAGGCAGATGCTTTGCTACTTGAGCCACTCCTTCAAGCCATTAGTGTATGCCCTCTTAAGCAGGAAAAGTCTAATGCTTGTAGAAGCTCAAAGAATGTGGAGAAATACTGCCCTCACACTCATCAGAGGATTCTACTTGATTACCACACTTGAAACTTCTTAAGTAAGTTTAAACACCATGAGAATGCAGAACAGAACATTTTCCCAGATTTCTTAAACTGTACCTTATAACCTCTTTCCTGACACATGGACTGAATTAATACATAAGTGAAATGGTAAGCACAGAGCAGGGAAAAGTGACAGGATGGATCCCAGACCATGGACCATGAACAAAGTAGTACAGCCTGGCTTAAGCTTTAGGAATGGTGAGACTTCTCACATTAGAAACTTCCTTGAGGGCTGGGTATGTGGCTTAGTGGTAGGGTGCTTGTCTAGCATGCATGGAACCATAGGTTCAATTCCTCAGTACCACATGAACAGAAAAAGCTGGAAGTGCACTGTGGCTCCAGTGGTAGAGTGCTAGCCTTGAGCAAAAGAAGCCCAGGGACAGTGCTCAGTCCCTGAGTTCAAGTCCCAGGATTGCTAGACAGAAAGGAAGGAAGAAAGGAAGAAAGGAAGGAAGGAAGAAAGGAAGGAAGAAAAGAGGGAAGGAAGGAAGGGAAAACCCCTTGAGTTCATTCGAAACGCCACTGATCACAGGAGTCCTCCAGAATTCCAAATTACCTACAGCTAATCAGAAGCTACCTTGAGTTTTTCTGCTCACCTTTTTGGGGCACACTGTTGACTCTGTTCTGCATTCTGTCCTGAGGTCTTGGTCTTCAAGTCAGGGGTCCTGCAGCTGTTCCAAAGGCTCATAGGTAAAAGTCAGCAGTTTCTCTTCCCTTCATATTCAACTGATCTACCACAAGATAATTAATACTAACTAGTTCCTCATCACTTCTTCCCAAACAGGCATCTGGGAGTGTGTATCATTGGTGGGCACAAGAGGGGAGATGGGCACTTAAGCCATCTTGTAAAGCTTGGTGACAGACCTCAGCTTTAGACCATGCAGGGAGTCATCCCACTCCAGTGTCTGAGCTTTGGCTAGGAGATTCATGGGCCCAATGTAATAATGTGATAGCCAATTTTTCCTCTGCCTTAGAAGGTTAAACAGATTTATCAAGTTGCTAAGGGCCTGGGTTGTCAAAATCTCCTCATAGAGACATTCAAGGCTGGAAACACGTGAGACAAGGGCTCCTTCTGCCCTTTTTCTTTGCCCCACTTTATCGATGTGGTACGGGAAGAGGCTCCTTACCAGGAGACAACTCAAGGAGAAAGACTGAAGGGGAAGAGACCATTGATTGAGTCTGGTAGGGGAAGGAGCTCTCAGACTCGTGTGCTGGCCTTCATCTCCACTTCAATCCATGTGGGCCCTTTCAGGAGCCTTGAATAAAAAATGTCTTAGACCCACAATGAAGCACCCACTTACCCTAACTCTTTTTTTTTTTTTTTTGCCAGCCCTGGGGCTTGAACTCAGGGCCTGAGCCTTGTCCCTCAACTTCTTTGGCTTGAGGCTAGCTCTCTATCACTTGAGTCACAGCACCACTTCTGGCTTTTTCTGTTTATGCACTGAGGAATTGAACCCAGGTCTTCATGCATGCTAGGCAAGCACTCTACCACTAAACCATATTCCCAGCCCATCCCTAGCTCTTCTTGTTACCCTTTAACCATCTTTTCTATAGGACCGCTGGACATCTCTCCCAAGTACAGCCTGATCCTCAGCATTAGTGTTTCTCCCCTTCATCCTTCTTCCTTTGTCTGTACCTCACTCTCACCTTTCATCTCTCCTCTCCTTGAGCCTCTGGGACTCACAGTTCCCTCACCGCTTCTTTTCTTAGGATGGATAGACAGACCGACCTCATAGAGATCTGTGAGTCTAGAAAATGACTGTGATGGTATACACCAGATGGTATAAAGAAAGAGCTTTCCCCCTGTACACTATCTTTACAATAAAGAATATATTTAATAAAAAAAGAAAGAGCTTTTAAATTCTTAGAATTTGACTTTTTAAAC
Organism: Dipodomys ordii; assembly: GCF_000151885.1. Taxonomy (NCBI): domain Eukaryota; kingdom Metazoa; phylum Chordata; class Mammalia; order Rodentia; family Heteromyidae; genus Dipodomys; species Dipodomys ordii. The sequence continues at coordinate 4,028,363 of NW_012267252.1, forward strand.
ATAGAGACTAGGCCTTAGGTAAAAATTTAATATGGATTATTTCATTTTATTCTTGTTATTTTTTCCTCTTTATTTGTCCTTTGAGAGTGGTTATGGCAAAGTTGACAAATATTCATAGCCTGTGAACTTAGTTGGCTAATGCTTTCTCTTCCAACCCCTGTAGCCCCTAGCTGAGAATCAACACTATTAAAGTAAATAAGCAAGCAAATGGCAGTAACTTTGGGCCTCACTGGCAGCGACTCTGGAGTACTTGCCTCAGGCCTTGAAAGAATTTCCACATCTCCCAAACCACTTTGTTCCCTATAGCTCATCATAGTCCTAGAGTACCCCTCCACCATCACAGTCATTGTTACTGTGGTTTACATCAGTATCCCTTACATGAGCCACCAGCATCTGGCTAGGGGTATGTCTTTTTTTTTTTTTTGTCAGTCCTGGGGCTTGAACTCTGGGCCTGGGTACTGTCCCTCACTCAGCTCTTCAGCTCAAGGCAAGTGCTCTACTAGTTGAGCCACAGAATCACTTCTGGTTTTCTGGAGTTAATTGGAGAGAAGAGTCTTGGAGAGTTTCCTGCCCAGGCTGGCTTTGAACCATGATCCTCAGATCTCAGCCTCCTGAGTAGCGAGGATTACAGGCTTGAGCCACTAGCGCCCAGCTAGGGATATGTCTTGCTGTATATCTCTGGACTGATATCTTTGTCCCTTTGTGCTTCCTTTTGTCAAAAGGGGAAGGAAAAGAAAAAAGGACGAAAATCAAAACTAGGTCACATCAGGTCATGACTTAACAGATCTAAGTTTATGTCGCATTCAAACACACATAGGATGTTTGGAACACAGTTGGGAATGACCTAATAGAATTAACCAGTGTGTGAAGGAGGGTGGGCAGCAACAAAGAAGAGATTGAAAGAAGAAGTTGCAAGTCAGATGTGGCAGTACATACCTGTAAGTCTGACACTTGGGAGGCTGAGAAGAGAGCATAGTGAGTTTGAGGTCAGTCTTTGCTACAACAGTTTGTGCTAGAACTCAATAGAGTTCTGGGCTATCCTGGCAGCATAAAAAGATCCTGTCTCAAAATAACAACAACAACAACAGAAAAAAATTACCTAGGAAGAAAAATTTGAAGAGGATAGCATCAACAAAAGACTTTTAGACACTTGGGGGGGAGGGCGGTCTGGGAATGTGGTTTAGTAGTAAAGTGCCTGCCTAGCATGCACAAAGCCAGAAGTAGTTCGGAGGATCAAGAGGTAGAGTACTAGCCTTGAGCAAAAAGAAGATCAGGGATGGTGCTCAGGCCCTGAGTTCAAGCCCCAGGACTGGAAAAAAAAATGGGAATTTTCGACCAAGGAACAGGGCTTTCTGGACCCAGTGAATATTTTTTGTTTATCCATTTGTCTCATTTTATAGTCCAGACTCTTCTTGAATGCAAGATCTCTCTGCCCCAGTCTTCAAATGATTAAGGTTACAGTGCCTGCTACCTGCCTGGCTTCAGTAAGTAATTTTTAACCAAGAGACATATGACTAGATTTGACTTTTCTCAGAATAGGAATTTTTTCCTACTAGTTTGTTGCCTTCAGCTCCGATTCTCCCTCCACCTACCTATTCTTAAGTTTTTAGAAAGGTTCTTTTTGCAAAGTACCCATCTGATATGAATATATTCACATGAAGTCTTCCATTGAGGAATTGATTTAGTGTCAATAACAAGACCAAAATGACAGTGACTATATAAGAAAGAAGTATAGTTCCAAAACAGTCTGGGAGGAAGATATCTTGGACAGTTATCAGAGGGAGGGTTTTATAGTTGTGTGTCCCAGAATTGTTCTACCTTACAGCTTTGCCATCTTCACCACACAGCTTCTAGCTCATGCTTTCAGCCCCATGTCCATACTCCAGCGAGCAGGAAACAGGAAAGTAAGAGGGAAGGCATGTCCTTCTCTTTAAGGATACGAGTCAAAGGTTTTAAGTGCTTTTCTGTTACCTTGTTTGCATTCCAGTGGTAAGACCACTTAACATATTGAATGGTCACTATACTTAGCTGCAAGAGTGGCTAGGCATGATGCTTTATTATTGGTTAGCAATGTGTGCCCAGCTAAAATTACTACTATAATTTTAAGGAAAGGTATTGGATATTTCACTCCATGCTGTGTAAAATTAGAAGAAATCTTGTCCATAGTTTGGCACTGGGAATAGAAATAGTTAATGAGTCCTGTAGCAATCAAAGCATTGCCTGAAATAATCTTCCTGAGGTAAAATTCAGAAGATTGATGGAAGGTGATGCTCTTCTATAAGGAGATATTATTACAAGGCTTAGTTAAGCTATTGTGAAAGTATTATCAGGGGTTGTTGGGGAGGAATAAATAAGAATCACAATTCTCTATCCTGTATTTTATTTCACAAGAAAATAGAATCACCCTTCAGCAATAACCAAAGATCACCTCCTACCTGAAACTATTTAGATGGCCAGATTCCAGCTAGATGCACTATGTCAAGAATTAGATAGAGAGCTGGGCACTGGTGGCTTTTACCTCAGGTGGCCGAGATCTGAGGATCATAGTTCAAAGCCAGCCTGGGCAGGATTGTCTGTGAGACTCTTATCTCTAATTAACTACCAGAAAACCAGAAGTGGTTCTGTGGCTCAAGTGGTAGAGCACTCGCCTTGAGCTGAAGAGCTGAGGGACAAGGCCCAGGCCGAGTTCAAGCCCCACGATTGACAAAAAGAAAAAAAAAAAAAGAATTAGGTAGAGATATTTTCAGAAAACTTCTCAATGAGCCAAGTGCTAAGAGCAATTCAAGAAGAGGCCATCAGATGGGGGCTAGGAATGTACCTTAGTTGTAGAGTGCTTGCCTAGCATACATGAAGCCCTGTGTTTGTTTCTTTGGTACCACATAAACAAAAAATAAATAAAATTCATTTTTTAAAAAAGAAGAGGCCATAGAGAAGTTGCAGGGATGAGTTTCTAGAACAGGTAAGGCCAAGGGCCTTCCTACTCTGCAACCATTGAGAATGACAAGAGCCAGAGGCTGTAGCCACACAATGGCTATTAGGGTAGGGATGGGATGAAGAGACCCCAACATGGCTGCTTTCTAACCTAGCAAGGAGCAGTTGGCTTTTAATGTAAAAGACATACAATTCGCAATGCAGGAGTAGTATAGGTGCATAAAGGAACTGTATGCTCACTTCCAGAAGCACCCCAGAACTCTGAGGGTTTTTGTCAGTTAATTGAAGGGACAGATCCCATTTCTGCCCAAGAAGAATGTGAAAAGATGGTTGTGAACCATTGCATAGTCATTAGGGGCAGGGAAGGAGCTCAGTAATATCAGATGGATGACCTGTGTGGCACTCTTTGAGAAAGGAGCGGCATGAAGTACTGCACTGACTTCTTGTTATTTGCTCTGAGCAGGGAAGATCTCCCAGCAGTTCAAAAGAGAAGATGGGAATGTCCAATCTCTACACATAGAAATAGATAAAATCAGGTTATTACGTAAGCTCAGAATGGTGATGATTAATAATAATTACAACTGTTATGCTGTTTTAATAGCAATAAACTTAATGCCATACCCATATCTAACAAAAAAGATATAGTAAAATATAGTTCATGGGAACTATAACAAAAAGACTTCACAAAAGAAGGAGGAAAAGATAGGGGGTAGGAAAAGATAGGGGAGGAAGATAATTTATAGCAGAAACAAATACTGACAATGAGAACAAAGGCTGCCAAAGCAAAGCAAAGAGCACAAATAAGGTTGGTTTTTGTTTGTTTGTTGTTTTGGTGCAAGTCCTAGGGCTTCATCTCAAGGCTTGGGTACTCTGTCCCTGAGTTTTTGTGCTCAAGGCTAATACTCTACCACTTTGAGCCACAACATCTTTTGCAGTAGTTAATTGGAGATAAGAGTCTTACTGTCTTTCCAATCGCCACTGGCTTTGAACTGAAATCCTTAGATTTTAACCTACTGAGTAAAGATTATAGGCGTGGGCCACCAGCACCCAGCCTAGATCTCATTGTTGAATAAGAAAAAAGCTTGTTGGTGGGGAAGGGAGGAAAAACTGGAGGAGAGTGAGTGAAGGGGTGACATTATCCAAAAAGAAGTGTTCTTTTTACCTGACTTATATAACCTTAACCCCTCTGTATATGACCTTTATAATAACAATAAAAAATTACCAGCTAGTAAGAAGATGCTAACTTTAGAAAACATTGTCATAGAATATAACAAAGTTAACAAAGCTATTTATGTTCTCACTTCTCACATATGTGTATATGTTGAGAATAGAAACCAAAGTTCTGTGCATACTAAACATCCTTTCTACTACTGGGCTATACCTTAAGTCCCTCAATTGACTATTTCTTAGGTCTGCCTCCTTTCAAATCAATATTAAATACTCTAAAAGGACCTAGAAATGGGAAGTTATGTATATACATATATATAAACATATACTTATGTAGACCTATGTGTGCCATATCATGATATATCCCAAATTTTTTGGTTTACCAAGAAATGGAGCTTGGAAAGCTTTGAAGAATGAGTTGTAGGCATGTTCCTAGAATATTATCATCGGTTGATTTGGTCAGCAAGCCCTCATTAATATAGGGTATTAATGTATTTTAATAAATGTCAGTGTTAATATAACTATGCTAAAGCCATCCACTCCTCTCCTTTTCCAGTTTTATTTTCTTCATTAGTAATGTAATCTTTTCTAAACTGTTCAGGGTTCCATTCATGTGAGGATTATGTCACAATGAGGTTAAAACTCAATGAGTTCAGCCATAATAGGATTTACGGTTCAGGTAACAAAGTCCAAAGGAGGGTAGGGCCCCAGGTGGGTAAATGTAAAGGCTTACTGACATTATTAAAGGTCTGGTTGTTGCCAGTGGTGGTGGTAGCTCTCACCTGTAATCCGGCTCACACCTGTAATCAGGCTCACACCCATAATCCTAGCTACTCAAAAGGCTGAGACTTGAGGATTGTCTCGAAGCTGGGGGGGGGGGCAGAAAAGTCCCCATGAGACTCTTACCTCCAATAAACTGACCAAAAACCAGAAGTAGTGCTGTGGCTCAAGTGGTGGAGTGCTAGCTTTGAGCACAAAGAGGCGCAAGGACAGCACCCAAGCCCTGCGTTTAGGCCCTACAACTGACCAAAAAAAAAAAAAAAATATGTTTAAGCACTTCAATTCTGCCATCTACATAATGGAGTTACTCATAATGTCAACTCTTCTGGGGATTTCTCATTCATATCTAGTATTAGAAAATTCTGGAAGGTCCAGAAATATCACTTCACTGCCTCCTCAGGTCTTGAAATGAGTTAAAAGATCTTCCCTATAATGCTGCCCAGGGATCTGAGGCCTGAGTTTACTGTTCAGGTTTTGGAGTGGGGGCTTCTTATCACATATGTGAGATGATCAGGGGAGGTATGGTCCATCCCTCAAATAAAGTAAGAAAGGAACAGATCATAAGGAAGGAATGGCAGTGGTCAGCATGGCAACCACATCTGGACACTTCAGCCTGGGAACTAGAAACAAGTCAAATTATTTTAAAGTGATTTTTATTCTTGGAATACTCTGTTATTATAACATTAACAGAACTTCATGGGAATGAAGAGTAATAAAATTCACCTACTGTGCCACTTTTTGAGTGAGTTTTGCATGGTATTTTGATCCTTTCTCCCCACCAATTACTAGGTTATATATATGGTAGGCAAGTTCTCTGCTGCAGAGATATTTCCCAGCTCCCATACTTTTTTAGTACTTTATTGTGTTAGCTTGTGTTTTGAGGCAGTGTTTCCCTATATTGCCAGGCTGGTTTTGGACTTGTAATCCTTTTACCATAGGGATCCAAGTGCTAGGATTATAGTACTGTGCCCCAACACCTGATTTATAGTGTATTCTTGGTATGGATTTATGTACTGCTTTTTTTCTCTTTTGTATTAGTGTGTCTCCTAATTATATTTTGTGATTTGTTTATATATGCATATAATATACTTTGATACTTCTATTATCTCTTGGCTACTAGAATGAGGAAAAATTTAAGCTTCTTTGAACATGATGATCTTTTGAGTTTATCTAAGTGCTTTCCCAAGTCACTTTTTTTTTTTTTGTCGGTCGTGGGGCTTGAACTCTGGGCCTGGGCATTGTCCCTCAGCTCTTCAGCTCAAGGCGAGTGCTCTACCACTTGAGCCACAGTGCCACTTCCGATTTTCTAGTGCTTTATTGGAGATAAGAGTCTCACGGAGTTTCCTGCCCAGGCTGGCTTTAAACCACGATCCTCAGATCTCAGCCTCCTGAGTAGCTAGGATTACAGACATAAGCCACCAGCGCCCAGCTCCAATTCACTTTCTGACTCAGATATTGGATCCTTCAAATAGAGTTTGTGTATAAACTTATAAACTTGCATAATTCTGCCAGGCGCTAGTGGCTTATGCCTGTAATCCTAAATACTCAGGAGGCTGAGATCTGAGGATCAAGGTTCCAAGCCAGCCCAGGCAGGAAAGTCCAAGAGACTCTTATCTTCACTCAGAAAAACCACTCAGAAAACCGGAAATGGCACTGTGGCTCAAGTGATAGAGAGCTAGCCTTGAGCTAAAGAGCTAAGGGACAGTGCCCAAGCCCAGAGTTCAAGTCCCACGACCGACAAAACAACAACAACAAAAAAACTTGCACAATTCTAAGTGTTTGAACTTACTGTTGATAGGAGAGTCAGAACCCTTGATCAGAAGTATTTAGGGCAGTAGAATGGTATATTTGTGTTATGCAGAATGGTGCTTAAATTCATGATCTTTGAAGTAAGGTAAACTCAAGTTTAAGTCTCCATTCTACTTTCGTGCTCTGTGATCTTTGGAAAAATAATTTAATAATGTTCTGCATCTCAGTTACCTGAATAAAACTGAGTGATAGTTTCTACTCTGTTAGGGTTTTCTCTGGAATGGTAGGGGAAAATATATATCAATACCAAACCTGGTGAATAAGTGTTAATATTGAGATTGGGTAACTATGAATTTGACTTGAGGCCATGATTCAGAGGCATGATATGGCATGTCAGAAGAATTTCATTTCTGTACAAGAAAAAAAAAACAGATACTCTTTGTACTAAATGGTGAAACCATCCCTTGACCTTCAGTTCTCTTTAGAGCATTCTAATGTAGTCATTTGTACAGTAGCTGAACATTTCCAATGAGGCCTTAAAAGATAGCGAAATACTGACATAATGGCATTTGGCACTCTGAGCCAAATTCTGACTCCTTCCTTTTTCTAGTCTTTTTTTTTTTTGTCCTTAGTGGGGCCTGAACTCTGAGCTCTCCCCCAGCTCTTCAGCTCAAGGCTAGTGCTCTACCACTTGAGCCATTTCAGGCTTTTTCTGCTTATGTGGTACTGAGGAATCAAACCCAGGACCTCATGCATGCAAGGCAAGCACTCTACCACTGAGCCACCTTCCCAGCCCCTTTTTCCAGTCTAATGTCACCATTTGAAACACATACAGCAACTCTCTCTGTTCTTGGATCTCGAAGCCCTCCCCAGTGCAGGCACCCTGTCTGGTGACTGAGCGGCCAGTCCTTTGGTGACACTTCAGGGATGAAAGTGGTGTTTGTAAAGTGGCCTATTTCATACTGGAAAGCAATAGTGGCTCAGCCTTTTATGGAGTATAAGTTGTCCCTGCCCACCCATAAAGTCTCTCCCTTGGATCTACTTCTGTGCTTGGAGCAGAACAGAATCTACTACTCTGGAGGTAGGCAGATAGGCATTTGAATCCTGGCTCCATTGGGCAGGTGACTTTAACTCTCCAAGTGTGGAAAATAGGTTTAGCAACAGCACTCACATAGAGGGCTGTTGTGGGATTAAATGAAAAGTATATGGAACACATAGCACAGGTCACAAGGTAGGTATTCAGAGGCAGTGGATAGCTATTCTGGTCATTTCCCTGATAGATAGAAGGAAGATGGTCCTGTTGAGGCTTTGCGAGTTTCAGAAATCTCTGAGCAAGGTATTCCAGTTTGACAAGCTGATTCTTCCCAGAAAAACTAGACTGGGATCCTCATTACCTGAAGAAAATGGGAGAACTGAGGGAAGGAGACTCCAGGAAAGAATAAGTTTGCAATGTTCTTCTTCCACAGGGCAACTGAGGACATGACCCACTGGCATGACCAATGAGTTCTGTGGGCAGTGTGTTCATAACATTTCCCCTAAGTTGGGTAGAGTGTTCTATGTGGGATGTGTACTTTGTAAAAGCTCACTGAATCCCAGGGAGGTTCTGTGAGGCCCCCAGAGAGAAATGCTTCCCTTTCCCAGAAACGCACTGCCTCTTGACATCTCCCTAGGAGAGCAGTGGGGTTGGTTGATTGCAACAGGCAGTGGTTCTCAAAGTGTGAACCTATAGTGCCAGTGTTCCAGGAGATCTTGTTAGCAATGCACATGTTGGGCTGGGAGTGTAGCTCAGTCTAGTCTTCCAGGTGATTCAGTTGCATGTTAGTTTGCTTATCAGTGTGGTAAAAAAGGGGAGAGTCATACGGGCTGACATCATCACCCTATGGAGAACTCTGGGCTCTCTCCGCCTTGTTTTTGACTTTAGCTTTTAGTAGCCTGTAAGCCTGATGCCTGTCTGATATCCTGGCTGGATGACCTCTTAGGGAGACCGAAATCTGCCAGGAGCATTCCTGCCTCACACTGTGAGGTTACTGGCAAGCTGTCCTTGCTTGTTAGGGAAAGCAAGGTCCAGCTTCACTTCTCTTACCCAAGATTTGTATGAGTTTATTGTTCTCCCAGTTGGACTAAGGAATGTGTTCCAATTTCTTTCCAACATCTACTAAATAGAAGTTGTCTTTCACTATTTTGAGGACATTGCCATTATAGGTCAAATATGGAGTCATAATACTCCACTCAGTTTGAAAATGATTACTTATTTTATTCTTCTATTACATTTTATTTTATTTTATTTTTTTAGTTTCCTACTGTTGGTTCAGCCCAACAAACAGAAACTGAGAACCTAATGAATACCAGGTGCTATGCCAAATGAATGAAACTCAGTACTTTGTTCCTAAGCAGCAGGCAGCAAGGTGACCTGAACTACTTGTTGAGCATCTACTGTGCTCCATGCATTTAAAAGACATCATCATTCATCTTCACAACATTATAAGAAAATACATTCACCATTTTACAGCTGAGAAAGCTGAGACTCAGACTTGCAAACCTAGGTCTGCATTGTAAGGGGAAGCACTGGGATTTGTTTTTGTCAGTCTGTTTCCAGAGTTCATGATCCTTCTACTACACCAAGTTCATTCTGGGACATGTCTTCCTCAACAGAGCTATTATCTAGTGAACACATTTTATTTCATGCCACCAATTTATCCATTAGTAGCCTTCATACAAAAGAAAAAAAACATTGTCCTGGATTCATTCTATGATTGTATATCAGGTTTAGTGTTTCTTTAGTGTACGTAATACTGAGAAAAATTCTTTAATTATTCATTGCCTTTCATGACTTGATCAAATGGTAAAATTAATAATAACAAATTACAATCCATAGGGGAAAACACTGAAGAATGCATATGCAGAAACATACATATCAAATGCACACACATATGAATAAAGGAAGGGAGGAAAAAAGAAATCCCTTCTTGAAAGGAACAACAACTATTAAATGCAATGGGAGTGAGGGAATAAAAGTCACCATTTAATAACCATATTAACTACAGTCATGGATACTGTAACACATTCAATGGGCTCCCATCTGTGTACCTCTCTAGGGCCATGTCTAACTTCATTTCCTGTGTCCTCTGGGGAATGCAGATGTGAGCTGTGAGGACACAGCCTCTAGGGTTATTTAGAACCACAAGTGATAAAATACTTAGATAGTCTTAAAGTGTTTCCTCACAAAACATGTTAATAATAGGAAAATTTCTCATAATACTTAGATGAAACCCAATAGATATCACCTTGACGAGGGATCAAGGTTAACATCAGCATCATGGAGATAATTTATACCTCGTGATATGATGTACTAGCCAGGGCATCGCATTGCATCCCCCAAAACATAAACTGACTTTGATCATGAGGAAACATGAGACAAAACTAAATTAAGGGGGCTGGGAAGGTGGCTCAGTGGTAGAGTACTTGCCTTGCATGCATGAGGCCTTGGGTTCGATTCCTCAGCACCACATAAGCAAAAAGAAAAAAGCTGGAAGTGGCGCTGTGGCTCAAGTGGTAGAGTGCTAGCCTTAAGCAAGAAAGCTCAGGGACAGCGCCCAGGCCCCACATTCAAACCCCATGACCAAACAAACAAAAAAGTTACCTGAGAAAGAGGCTGATGCTAATCAGCCATTAAGAAAGCCTGCCTCCTGCATCATCTTTCCTCTTCACATATGATCTGGTCTCCCATTCCCTCCCCTTTCCTTGCCTCCCCTCCTCTCCTTTTCCTTCCCCTCTATCTGCTTGCTTGCTTGCTTCCTTCCTTCTGTCCTTTTTGGTAGAAAGTAGAAAAAAAAAAGACCTTTGCTCATTATATAGTGAGAAAGGGTCTCACTATGTAGCCTAGGCTTGTTTCAAGTTCAAAATTCTCCTGCTTCAGCTTCTCAAATCCTGGGCCAGTTCCACATTTTGAGCTTTCATTTATGCACTTGATGCTGTTTTCCTTTTTTGCCTTTATGACCTATCCCCTTGGATGCCCTACCTTTTCTCTTTTATTCATACATTCTGCCCTTTTATTCTTATCTCTTTTCAATTAATATGTCTTATTCCTTTTCTGATCTCAGCTTGGAAGTGGTTTATGGATTCAAGTTCCTTATGGCCCTTTAAAAACCCATATATTTGCTACTTCAAACCTTCTCTTGGCCTTTACAATACTTACCCTGCCCCAGACGTCCTCCCTCACCCCACTGGAACCTGGGCCTATGAACACTTCTGCAGGGGGGATGTTTCTTATGCATATCTAATAATGTGGTATTAAAACTTTAGTGTTTTGTCCCATAATTTATTATTTTTTATTTATTTATTTTTGGTCCGGTCATGGGGCCTGAACTCTGGGCCTCAGCTCTTCAGCTCAAGGCTAGCACTCTACCACTTGAGCCACAGCGCCACTTCCAGCTTTTTTTTTTCTTTTTGCTTATGTGGTGCTGAGGAATCGAACCCAGGGCCTCAGGCATGCAAGGCAAGCACTCTACCACTGAGCCACCTTCCCAGCCCTGTCCCATAATTTATATAGCACTATTCTAACCTGACTTTTGAAGTACACCAATTATGATATCTTTTACTTACCTGTTAGAGAGTTTACAAGCTTGCTTGCTTTCCTTTTTTTCTTGGCCAGTTCTGGGGCTTGAACTCAGGACCTTGGCACTGTCCCTGAGCTTCTTTTGCTCAAAGATAGCATTCTACCACTTGAGTCAAAGTGCTACTTCCAGCCTTTTCAGTTTATGTGGTACTGAGGAATCAAACCCAGGGCTTCATACATGCTAGGAAAGCACCTTACCACTAAGCCACATTTCCAGCCCTACAAGCAGTGTTTCTTAATTACAGCTAGCCTTTTGTGATGGGTTATCTTAACTGGCATTCTGATTGAGTTGAAACCTAGGAGATTAGTAACCTACATCTCTGGGTGGGGTTTTCAATGATGGTGAGGTCTCTGACCTAATCAATTGTTCAATCCATTGGTGAATTCAGAATCTTAACAGTCCACTGAGAAGTGCTAGAACTGTGGAAGGTGAGGCCTAACTTGAAGACGTGGATCGCTTGGAGTGTGTCTTTGAAGGGTATGTTTGGCTCCTTCTCTTTACTCATAATTCTCTCTTATTCTTCCCCAGAAAGTGAGCAGCTTTGCTCCAGGAGCTCTTTCACCATGGTCTATCTTATCATAGGCCAAGAAACAATGGGACCAGCCAACCATGGACCGAAACCTCCAAAAGTGTGAGCCAGAATAAATCTTTCCATCTTTAAACTGTTTCTCTGAGGTTTTTTGTCACAGTTATAAAAACTTTGACTAAAATTTTTCTTTAACATGTTATTCTAGCCCTACCATAACCTGGGTCTAAGCTTTTTTTTTTTTTGGTCAGTCGTGGGGCTTGAACTCTGGGCTTGGGCGCTGTCCCTTCACTCTTCAGCTCAAGGCAAGTGCTCTACCACTTGAGCCACAGCACCACTTCCAGTTTTGGAGTTTATTGGAGATAAGAGTCTCACAGACTTTCCTACCTGGGCTTGCTTTGAACCAAACTCTTCAGATCTCAGCCTCCTGAGTAGCTAGGATTACAGGCGAGAGCCACCAGCGCCGCCTGGGTCTAAGCTTTTGAAAACATTTTATGCATTAAGATATAGCACAATATATTTAATGTAATACAACAAAATACTCATGTATTCTCCACCAGCTTAACAGTTTAGTCCCTTTTATAAACTTCTCTGGTCACAAATTCTTTCCTAGTATCCTGAATTTGGTGTTCCATCTGCCCAAGTATATATTGTGTATGTGTGTTTGTGTTTGTGTGTTTGTCTATGTTTGTATGTGTTTATTCCTAAATTATAGATAGAAGGTAATTTAAATCTTTATATTAAATACTTCAAAATACTTAAATAGAACTAATTTAAATATTTAATTAAGTAATTAAAATATTTCCTCCGTTTAGTGTTGTATTTGTAATATTTTCCCATAATGATACAGATGTGTGTGTGTGTGTGTGTGTGTGTGTGTGTGTACTCATTCCATTCTCTGGTTGATACATACTGACTTTATTCCCAATGTATTGCTGTGAATATTCCATACCTGTTTCCTTCCTTCCTTCCTTCCTCTCTCTCTCTCTCCCTCCCTCC
>NW_012267252.1:4041535-4069333 GCF_000151885.1 Dipodomys ordii
CTAGCCTTGAGCTGAAGAGCTGAGGGACAGCGCCCAGGCCCAGAGTTCAGCCCCACAACTGGACCCCCAAAACAAACAAACAAACAAAAAAAAACACTAAATTAAGGCTGGGAATATGGCTTAGTGGTAGAGTGCTTGCCTTGCTTGCGTGAAGCCCTGGGTTTGATTCCTCAGTACCACCTACACAGAAAAAGCCAGAAGTCCTGTTGTGGCTCAAGTGGTAAAGTGCTAGCCTTGAGCAAAAGAAGCTGAGGGACAGTGCCCAAGCCCTGAGTTCAAACCCCAGGTCTGACAAAAACAGACAAACAAACAAACAAAAAACCTAAATTGAGGGGCAATCTACAAAGTAAGTGTATACTTTTTTTTTTCCTTCATGGGGCCTGAACTCTAGGCCTGGGTGCTGTCCCTCAGCTCTTCAGCTCAAGGCTAATGCTCTACCACTTGAGCCACAACACCACTTCCAGATTTTTCTGCTTATGGGGTGCTGAGGAATTGAACTTGGGGCTTCATGCATGTGAAGCAAGCACTCTACCACTGAGCCACCTTCCCAGCCCAAGTGTATACCTTTTAAAAGTCTGCCTTTAAACCAGAATACTTACAGCTTCTCTTCTTTAGGCCTATGTATAGGATAGGGTGACTGAGAGAAATTCTGTTTTGTTTTTGTTTTTGTCACAAGTCCCTTTCCCAGGAAATACCTGTACATATCAGGATGCACTAAACATGCCCTGTGTCTACTGCTATTCCCATGGCTACAGAGTCATTGACTCTAGAAACCAGGAGGCTGTATTACCATTGTAAAGTTTGGGCCAAGGTGTCTAGAATTTGGAGGCACTTTCCAAAGGGCACAAATAAAAGACAAAGCACCAGTGGCTCAGGCCTGTAATCCTAGCTACTCGGGAGGCTGAGATCTGAGGATCACAGTTCAAAGCTAGCCCAGGCAGGAAAGTCCATGAGACTCTTATCTCCAATTAACCACCAGAAAATGGGAAGTGGTGCTGTGGCTCAAGTGGTAGAGTACTTGCCTTGAGCTGAAGAACTGAGGGACAACACCCAGGCCTAGAGTTCAAGTCCCACAATTGACAAAAAAATAAATAAAAAGGAAGCACTATGTAATGCAGAAAGCTCTTGGCTCTGAGGAATAAGAACTATGAGGTTAAGCCGAGTCAGGAGAAAAAGATCCATTTCTGGAACAGTTACTGAGTAGACTGCAGTCTTTCTATGTGACTTCATAGCCATACCCTTCCCTAATGCCACCATCAGCCTTCTGAGGCAACTACAATGAGTAGGTATGATCGGCACCTATCTGGGTACATCTCTTGTGCCAGGGAAGTGGGGTTTCTTGTCTCCTCTGGGAAATAGGTCAGGTTGAATTAATAGATTAGACTAGAGCTCAGGTGGAGGTGGATGAGGGATTGGAATGTTGATCTAGGAATCAAACCAGGAGTTAGATTAGCACTAGGAGTCACAGGAGAGGCTTAACTTCAAACTACATTTTAAAACAAGTCAGGTCAGGGTCTGGTTGAGGTCACCACTGGGTCATCTGAAGGATCCAATAGTAAGACTAGAGACTGGCTAGGAGTCAAGGAGTGAAGGGAAAGGTCATTCCAAGGGCAGGGATCAGGCTGGATCAAGCCCAACCCAACTGGTGATTCAGTTTTCCCAAGGCCTACTTCTGAGCATTGATACAACATCAGAGCCTGGCCATGGTTCACACTTCTTCATCTACTTTGACTACCTACTGCTAGGGGTGCCAAGGCTATGAATATGCAACAACTCCTGTGTAGTACACAAGAACTTCAGGGAAGACATTTTGAGCTACTATTATGTCTACTCAGCAAAGAGCAACTCCTCTTTGGTCTCTTCAATGGCAAAGTGTGAGTGAGTCCCTGATTGCCCCTCTAAATCTGACACCAGCCCAGAGGACCAACTTTCACTGATTCTTTAAAATACCTAGGGATGGACACTTTGAGAGACTTGTGTTTATTTCTCAGAATCCCAACTGTAAGTCATTGAAGAGCTTGGCTTGTGTTACTCAGGAATGGAGGAAGTAGGTTAGCAAAGAGATCCCAGACCACACATAGGTCACAGTCACACAGCCCGGGTAAGAAAGTCCATGAGACTTTTAGCTACAATTAATTACCAGAAAACTGGAAGTGGAACTGTGGCACAAAGTGGTAGAGTGCTAGCCTTAAGCAAGAAAGCTCAGGGACAGCGCCCAGGCCCCACATTCAAACCCCATGACCAAACAAACAAAAAAGTTACCTGAGAAAGAGGCTGATGCTAATCAGCCATTAAGAAAGCCTGCCTCCTGCATCATCTTTCCTCTTCACATATGATCTGGTCTCCCATTCCCTCCCCTTTCCTTGCCTCCCCTCCTCTCCTTTTCCTTCCCCTCTATCTGCTTGCTTGCTTGCTTCCTTCCTTCTGTCCTTTTTGGTAGAAAGTAGAAAAAAAAAAGACCTTTGCTCATTATATAGTGAGAAAGGGTCTCACTATGTAGCCTAGGCTTGTTTCAAGTTCAAAATTCTCCTGCTTCAGCTTCTCAAATCCTGGGCCAGTTCCACATTTTGAGCTTTCATTTATGCACTTGATGCTGTTTTCCTTTTTTGCCTTTATGACCTATCCCCTTGGATGCCCTACCTTTTCTCTTTTATTCATACATTCTGCCCTTTTATTCTTATCTCTTTTCAATTAATATGTCTTATTCCTTTTCTGATCTCAGCTTGGAAGTGGTTTATGGATTCAAGTTCCTTATGGCCCTTTAAAAACCCATATATTTGCTACTTCAAACCTTCTCTTGGCCTTTACAATACTTACCCTGCCCCAGACGTCCTCCCTCACCCCACTGGAACCTGGGCCTATGAACACTTCTGCAGGGGGGATGTTTCTTATGCATATCTAATAATGTGGTATTAAAACTTTAGTGTTTTGTCCCATAATTTATTATTTTTTATTTATTTATTTTTGGTCCGGTCATGGGGCCTGAACTCTGGGCCTCAGCTCTTCAGCTCAAGGCTAGCACTCTACCACTTGAGCCACAGCGCCACTTCCAGCTTTTTTCTTTTTGCTTATGTGGTGCTGAGGAATCGAACCCAGGGCCTCGAGCATGCAAGGCAAGTGCTCTACCACTGAGCCACCTTCCCAGCCCCCGTAATCTTTGCCTAATAGATCCACCCCCTGCTTTTTTGTCCATTCATGATCAGCTTGAAGACCGGCTCCCATAATGCCCCATCACCCTTGGAAACAGCATTATATGACCTGAGTTATATTGTTTCATGCTGTAAATATTTATATAAATATACGTTACAGCCTTTACTCAATTATGATTTCAGTAATAGAAGACTATTCCCCTTCACATCTTCATATCTTCCAGACAGCACAGACTTGTTGCCATGCTGCATGGGTTCAGTTAAGGGCTTGTTGGGTGACAGATTAAAACAAAATGAAAGGGGATCCATTATTGCTTCCCCTTCTCCCACATACTGGGCTTCAAACATTTTAAGTAATTGCTAAAGTGGACTGCTGTTCACTGCTGCCAAACATAACAGAAAGACTTTTAACACAAGCACTCTTCCTAAGTCATCTACTAGTCCCTTGGTACAATGAACATGTTGTATAACACTGTTAAATTCTGATCAATCCACTCTAGTGTTCTGTTTCTTGCTTGTTTAATATTGCTACATTCTCCCTTTAAAACCTCAGCCAACATTAATCCTTGACCACTGTACCCATCAGCAGAATGAAAAATACCACATATCTCTTTGTGTGGCAGAGGGGAATGTGACAGGAAGCAACTCAGGACTTGGAAGCTACTGACTTGTATTCTCTAGACTAGTGTTCCTCTGTAACAGAGAAAGACAATTGACTTTTAGTATATACAAGAAATTAATTAAAAATATATTAAAGTCTTGTGAAATAAACTCAAGTTACTTATAGTCAAACTTTAAGGATCAGTGTCCTCTTTGTTACTTAGACTTTGGAAGTGCTACTGAGAGCACAGAACCCTAGAGAGGGAGGTAGCAGTTGAACATCCAGAGACTATTTTTTTTTAATATTTAGGGAATAATTGTTGAAAGTCTAGCAGATGTCAGACTACTGTCCAAACTAAGCTCCTATCTCATATGAAAGCAGGGGATTTGATTCTGCGCCAGGGTATTGTGGGATGTGTCCTAGCTCCTAACTCCAGGTCTGTATGGAATAGAGGTTTTCTCCCCAATAGCTTTCCACACAAATCTATTTACTAATAGTATAAACATGACATCAGAAAGCTATTAGAAGCTCTAGAAACTTACATGAATATCTTTCCACATTGGGTTCTTCACTCCCTGAGTTAGAATTTACCCTGCATCCTTCTCAGGTTTTAGGGTTAGCAAAATACAGAGCAGATACAAAGACATCTCAGAGCCCGGGTTGTCCCGCATCACCTGGTGACCAGCCCAGATATACCTAGGCAAGCTGGGTTTGGAACCACATCTACTGACAGGACTACCTGAGGAACTCCTTCAAACATGGATCCTTCATGAAGGAGGAAAAGAGGCCAGGATTTGAACATCTTAGCAAGAATCTTTTGATTTCCTTCACAAGGAAGTCCTATTTGCATCTAGTCTTAGAACCAAGATGGGGGATGGGGGAGAGAGAAGTTTCTCTTCACGGAGGTATTTGCTTAACAATTACAATATGCTTTATTTTCTTTCAGTAGCTCACAGCATTTCTCTGTCTCTGTCTGCCTGTCTCTCTCTTTCAATTAAAGACTTAGTTGCCAGAACAACCAGGAGAGGTGCAGAAAACTGGCCCTTTTGCTCTGAGGTCGATGCTAACACATCTTTGGTCACTCTGATCTGGTGGAAAAAGTGAAACTCCTCATAATGTTTCTAGGATGTTCTCAGCCAGGCTTTGGCTGAGACTCAGCAAGGACTATGATTGGTTCTATACCTTCAGAACTGTAGTCAGAGTTGGGCCAGGTGGGAGCTGCCTCTACTCCCATTAGTGGTCTTCCTATTTGTGAGACAATGAATTTCTCTGTTGGAGCTCTACGCTCTCACACCACTCTGCACTCTGACTGTAAAGAAACAGACACCAGACTCCTTATAATTCTGCACTTGCTATAGTCTGAAGGGAGTGTCCTCAATTAACTTTGGTTTCACCAATTTATAGTAGCTCATTCCCCACAGGCTTGTAATTAAATTGAATGAGTCAAGAAAAGGAAAAGATATTAATCAAGCTTGTTTTTTTCCCTATGTCAGTGAAAGATACACTTCCCTATCTTTTATATTCATCCAAACAGAGCTAAAGTTTTTTTTTTTTTCTAGAATCCTGTATTTGTAATCTGTGTTACCAAAACTAACTTAAGGCCAGATAAAGTGTCTAATTCAACCTCCACAACACTGGGCTATGTGAGAATTTCAAAACGGACAAACTGCAATGAAATACCTCGTGTCGGCTGAGCATCCCTCCTTCTAAGCTCTCAAAATTCTAGACTCTTTGAACTGTCAGGGACCTTAGCTCATGTGACTGCCTCTCAGTCTTGCTACCCAGGACAATTGTCGTCAAAACTGTTCCTTTCCTATGAAATCAGTCTTCGGTGCAGCCAATTTTTTTTTTTTTTTCTTTTTGGGTTACTCCTTTGTAACCCAACTGCCTGAGATGGCTATGAGGGCATGGGTGTGGCTGGACCCAATACTGACCCCATAGTTCTTTCTTCACAGTGCTCTGCTTTCATGCTGACTCTCATGAATAAAACATATTCACATGACATTTTGTACTTTTCCTTGTTTATTCAGTTTATGCAGATAGCCACTTCCTTTAGGCAAAAAAGCATCTATTCCACATGTTTAATGATGATGAAAAGAGGCCTGAAGAAGTTCCTGAACTCACTTGAGAGGATGCAATGGGACACTTTCAGTTCTGGGATAATAAGCAAAAGTCCTGGACTCCAGGTGAATAATTGTCTGCTTCCTTCCTATTACAAGCTCATCCACTTTCCAGGACCAATACCTTTGTTATTCTGGAAATAAATGTCTGTGTACCCTGTGAGGAGTAGAGACAGAAGGAGCATGAATTCAAAATCAACCTTGGCTACACAGTGATACCTTATCATATATGTAAATGATAAAGAAGAGAGGAGAGGAACTGGGCATGGTGGCTCACGCCTGTAATCCTAGCTACTCAGGAGGCTGAGATCTGAGGATTGAGGTTCAAAGCCAACCCAGGCAGGAAAGACTGTGAGACTCTTATCTCTAATAAACCACTCAGAAAACCAGAAGTGTGGGCCTGGGAAGTTGGCTCAATGGTAGAGCGCTTGCCTTGCATGCATGAGGCCCTGGGTTCGATTCCTCAGCACCACATAAGCAAAAAGAAAAAAACCAGAAGCGGTGCTGTGGCTCAAGTGGTAGATCGCTAGCCTTGAGCTGAAGAGCAGAGGGACAGCACCCAGGCTCAGAGTTCAAGCCCCACGATGGACCAAAAAGAAAGAGAGAGAGAGAGGAGAGAAGTAAAGGAAAAAGGAAGGAGAGAGAGAGAATGAGAGGTTTCATTTTGACTTTTTAGAAAAATGCAAGCTTTGGCCAATTTGGAAATACAAACCTTTAGTAAGGTATTTTGACAACTTTGTAGAGCCAGGTATCACTTGGAAGAATATATCCAATAGTGGGGTTCAGCCAGGACAGAGCTGCGATGGCCACATGTCCATCCTAAAGTGTGGAAAGGACTCATGGGTCCTTTAATGAGGTCGGGCCATCTCTAGTTGAGACTTTTGGCTCCAAATTGACTGCTTGGCATGTGCTGGGTGTTCCCATAGCTGTGTCAATTTGGCTTATGAAATGTTTACCCGCAATTTATAATAATGTGACAAAAGGCACAGGCAGACCCAGAGGGCTTTTTAAACTCTACTTTCTTAATTTTTGTTAAAGTTAGCAGGGAGATTGTCAACAGACCTGCTTGACCATTTGCAGGGTCTCAGCCAGAGAACAAAGGAGGCTCACATCTATGGGCTTATAAAGTAAATTAACAAACTGGTAAATAAAATAAGGTAATGGAGTGCTGGTGGATCATGCCAGCTTCTAGCTACTCAGGAAACTGAGATCTGAGGATTATGATTTGAAGCCAGGATTTGGGGCAGGAAAGTCCATGAGACTCTTACCTCTAATTAACCACTAAAGAGCTCAAGTCTTGAGTGAAAAGCTAAGGGACAGCTCCCAGGCTCTGAGTTCAAGCCCCAGTACTGGCCAACAGAGAGAGAGAAAGAGAGAGAAAGAGAGAGAAAGAGAGAGAGAGAGAGAGAGGAGAGAGAGAGAGAGAGAGAGAGATGGGGGGTGGGAAGAATGGGAGAATAGGAGAGAGAAAGAGGAAAAAAACAATGATATAACCTTATTTTTTTACATTGATACATGTGCTCTCCTATCCTTGAAGGGCAATCTGGATTTAGAATATTAAATCTGAAAACCCATGCATGGTGATGAATAACTGTAATCCCCACACTTGGAAGGCTTAAGCAGGAGGATTGCTAGTTCTCAATCAGTGGGGCTTGTTCAGAGAAAGCTTCTGTCTCAAAAACCAAAAAGTCCAAAAGTGGTAAAAAGTAGATGTGTGGACAGACATGGCCCTTCACCTCAGCCTCTAGTCCCTCCTAACGAGGAGATCACTTGAGATTACTGAGATACCTGAACTTGGGTCTAGCATATGCCAGGCTGCCTTCACATGGGTACTGTCCTTTTTCACTTAGATTCCAAAACCTAGTACCAAGCAGTCCCCTGCCCTGCATGACATCTCCTCCCTGCTTTGAGGACTGTAGCACCCCAGTCTATTATTTTTGCATGTAAAGAAGTGTATTCTAGTGTGCAATTACCATTAACTCAAACCTAATCTCCCATAAGGGAATTAAATCAAACTTGTTCTTTCTTTTCTCTACCATTTTCACTGCCTCTGCTTTCTATTTTCTTTCCTTCTCCAGCCCTATTTCTTTCATCATGAATGATTTTAACCCAAAGCCCTTAGTTAAGCAAGGTAGCTGTCATCACCAAGCCAGTAGATGGATAGAGGGGCAGAGGTGTCTAGCATGATGTATAGAAGGGCCAGACTAATAGTTGGGTTTCAAGGTAACTCTGATTATTGTTTCCTTTTGCCTTAGATCAGCCTAATCTTTATCCATGCAAGTCAAAGGATTTATTGTCAGGCTTGGTTGGCCAGTGGAATTCCATGTCTCACAGATGGGCCTTGTCAAAAGCTTTAACCCAAATATCAAGGAAAGAAAGGTCTCTTGAGGAATTTCAGCACATTTCTGTAAGCCTCTCAACTTTTCCTTGGCAAATAAGCTTGCCAGTGGATAGAGCAGGGCATATTTAAAAATAACTATAAAACCTCTCTCAGTCAGCTAAGAAACTAAAACAGTTAAGTTCTTGGTTTAGGCATGCGATTTGCTGTATATTATCATTCATATCTCCAACCTAGTTATTGAGACATTAGAAAACTAATAAAACTATTTATGTAACATGCTTTACACAAATTTTATGTCAACAGCAAAAAGACAAGGTAACACTTCCTGTCCTAAGGCTTCATTTGTTAGGGTTGTACATGCAGGCTCTCTTTGGAAGCTGGAATGATAAAGTACAGATTTTGTTCCTGTTCTCAAATTTTCCAGAATTATGTGACCAGAGAAAACTGGCATAAAAGCATCTCTTCCCAAGCCTTTAATATATAATAGAGTCTCAAAATACTTCTGACCTCCAAAGTCTCAAACTGACCCCTAAATGACCTTAGAACCTACCAGCCCTTCAGTCAGGAGACTGCGCACTGCACTGCACTGCTGGGCCTGGCAGCCAGTTCTCAGTTCCATGGCTTACTTGTGTGTCCCCTCATCCCTGCATGTCTATGTCCACTCATTTCACCCTATCTATGAAGAGTTTAAAGTTGATTTGAGCAGAAATCTGAACTCAGGGCTAAACAAAACCAAATCTGTACTCAGAAAGCAGTGTCTCCATGGTACACAGAAGGCTCTTCTTATTAGATGTGAACGCATAGAAATCAGGCAAAGTCAAGGGATAAGGGAATGAGAGGAACACTATCCTTTCAATGGACTTTACTAAGAGGAAACATGATTTTCTGGGTCTCTGCTTCCAACAAAGCAGTGCTCCCAGAAAGCAGATTAGGAGGATTTAAGGGATTTAGAGGTTAGCCCAGAATCACCTAGGACTGGAACTTCAGAACAATGAGTCTTCATTTCCCACTGTGTTTCCCCTTCTACTCAGGAAAGTTTTTCTGGCCATCACAAACTTCCATTAACATTTCTGTAAACCATTCCAATCTAGGGCTGGGAAGGTGGCTCAGTGGTAGAGCGCTTGCCTTGCATGCATGAGGTCCTGGGTTCGATTCCTCAGCACCACATAAGCAAAAAAAAAAACTGGAAGTGGCGCTGTGGCTCAAGTGGTAGAGCGCTAGCCTTGCGCTGAAGAGGTGAGGGGCAGCGCCCAGGCCCAAAAACAAAGAGCTTATAGTTTCAAAATTGAAAGGATTCTGGAGACCTAGAACATGTTCTGGAATAGCCAGATGATTCCATGAGTGTCTCTTATAGATAATGCCATCTTCGGAGTCAGTATTATTGAAACTAAGAGCCTGAGTAGGCCACAACTTAGTGATCACACTCATAAATTTTCAACTGCTCTTTAAGGAAAGAGTGTTTGCTTCATTCTTTCTTTGATTCATTTCTGAGGTGTTTTTCCTATAGAAAGCCTTTCCCCTGATTTACATACATTCAGCAATCCTGAGAGTCATGGGCACGTGTGGTAATGAGCAAAGGGTGGGTGTGAGAATTTTCTGTTCTCCCTGGTTCTCTCTGTCTTGTTTAAGGAGTCATGTGCTGTATTATTCTGTAGAATTTATGTTGAAATAGTCTTTGTAAGCTGGGTTTAACATTTCCTATTTGATTGATTCACTTGATTATTAGAAGAGTATTTTAAAACTGTATTATCTGGGCTCCTGAATAAAAACAGTATTTGACAAAGGCAGTCCAAATGAGACATAAATCTGAGATGTTTCTACTATGACAATTAATATTTATTCCTTTCTTCCATTTTCTAATTCTGCCTTCAAAATTGTGACTATAGTGAACTTAATCTATAATTTGCAAACCACTAGTTAACAAATGCCCAGTAGATTATCATATGTAATGTGCATATGTATACATATATATGTATATAGTCTGTAAGCTCAAAATTAAGTTACATAGATATTCAGTATTCATTTCATTCTCTCATTCATACAACCAACATTTACTAGAGGTCTTCTAAGGGGAAGGTATTGTTCTATGTGTTCAGAATATACCAGTAAACTAAATGAAACCAGTACCTTTCCTCATGATGCTGACTCAACATATAGTTGAGGCTATATGTGATTCACCAAAAGTTGCAAATAACAAAATTTGAATGAACTCTGTTTTCACAAGGGAAAGGAGAGAACTGACCCAAACTTGCATCATTGGATAGTTACGGCGTGACATGGTCACCAGGCCCCTAGGGTTGAGCTCAGGAGACATGATTGTAGCCCTGGCTCTCCAGATCCTCCTTGCTATTTTTGGTTCTGTGTTTCCTCATCTGTTATTTGGTGGCACTAAATTTCATAATCTCAAAAGTCCCTTGTGGGATGGAATAGTCAATGATTCTAAGATATGTAATAGATATTTACTTGTTTAATTATTTTAAGTGTATATACAATGGAAGGTACAGACCACAGGAGCTCATTTGTTTATTTAATATTTACTTATTTTTGCACTGATGGGATTAGAACCTGGGGCTCTGTGCATACCAGACATACTCTCTACCACTGAGCCACACTCTCAGCCCAGATGGGGGGGGGAGGGAATGGGGAGAGGAGGGCTGGTTTGTTTGTTTTGTCTTGCTGTCCTGGGGCTTGAACTCAGGGTCTGGGCACTGTCCCTGAGCTTTTTTTGCTCAAGGCTAGCACTCTGCCACTTGAACCACAGCACCACTTCCAGCTTTTTTCTGTGTATGTGGTACTGAGAAATGGAACCCAGGGGTTCATGCGTGCTAGGCGAGCACTCTACCCAGCCCGAAATCTAGGTTTTAAGTAAAGAAATAGGTAGGACTCATCATAAACTCATACACCTCCATTAGCCACAGCACAGTATAGAATTGTATGTTATATTTAGAGCAATGACCCTGAGGCACTGCAGGATGCTGAATCAGTAAGAGATTTAATCATGTTCATTAGACTACTTATTAAAGCAGAAAATAGACTGAGGCTATTTAGAGAGTTTTCAAACAAAAAGTGTCTTCTCATTAACCCATAGTTAATCAGAAACTCAATTAACCAATTTCTTCTAGGCTTTACTTTTACTGTTTTCCGACTTATTTATGTTTCCTTACAACCATAACCAAATCACTGATCCAGTTTCTGGCCATTGCACATTTATACCATGAAAATCTATGGATTCTTTTTCCCTGCAACAATATGAAATGCTTCCTTGCAAAACCATTACAGCAAATGAAAACAGTCACTTCTATAAGAAATAGGCATGATTGAAACCATACGATTCTAAGTTTTGCACTAAAGCATTTTGATACATTGTATTAAGTATATGTGGAATTGGAAAACAAACACAAAATAAGAAAACATCTACTTTCCAAGTATCATAATCCTTCCTAAATTGTAAACATCTCTAAATATAAAGCTGTTTAGGAAGAGTTTTTGGAGCCATGCCCTTTCCTAGGGGGCTGACTTACTATGTTCAAGACTCCAGAGCTAATGCAAATTCTAAAATTTTAGTGGGCAGGTAAACTGGCTCAATTACATGGAACAATAAAGCAAGTTTTAAAAATGAGTTTAGTCTTGTAATCGATATTTGATTGAAACATTGAGGGAGTTTTTTTGTTTTGTTTTGTTTTCTTTTTTGTTTTGGCCAGTCCAGGGCTTGAACTCTGGGCTTACATGCTTCTTTTGTTCACTCTACCTCTTAAGCCACAGCGCCACCTCCAGCTTTTTTGAGTAGTTTCTTGGAGATAAAAGTCTCATGGAGTTTCTTGGCTTCACGTCTCAATCCTCAGATCTCAGCTTCCTGAGTAGCTAGGATTACAGGTGTGAGCCACTGGTGCCTAACTTGAAGGAGGTTTTAAAGAGTGGTCCATTATATTAATTCTGTAGACTCATTTGTAGTCTAACTCTTTTCCACCCAAAACTATAACTTTTATGTAGGCTGTGGTGGCACACACCTGTAATCCCCACACTTGTAAGGCACAGGCAGGATTACAAATTACAGATCAGCCTGGACTACATAACAAGATGATCTCAAAACAAAACAAAATTATAACTTTCCTTTGTGTCTTGAGAGTCATTCCTTTTCTTTAAACTGCTGTGGGGGGGCTCATTTTTTATTATGAATATCTCTTCAAATGTTATCATCCACCATAATATTTCCCTTTTGTGAAAATGCTAGCCTTCTTACATCCTCAGTTCATGCTATCTTACATTTGACCCTCTATTTCATTTTCTGGTCTCAACTATTTCCTTTTCTTGTGCCACTGACATTTTTATTCCTTTTTTCTTTCCCACTTCTTCTGTACTCTTCACTTTTCTAAACCACCTTACATCATTATTCAACCTATCAGCCTTAATGGTTGTTTAGTGCATACCCCACAATGTATGTGGCACTGCTCCAAGATATAAGAGATGTTGGCTTGGAGCTTGAAGTCCTAAGGCTTAGAGTGTGGTCAGGAGTACAGCTAATATATCCAAGGAAACAAATCAATGAAGAAACCATTACACTAGCCCCCACAAACTTGGCTATCAGTGGAATGCTAGAGCTATTTAGAGTAGCTACAAGAATCAAAACAGAGAAATAAAGCCAAGCAACCATCTGCCAGGAAATGTTAGGCCAATCTGGAGAATAATACACTCTTCTCAGTGCTAACTCCTCACGTTAGGGCCTAAGTGCATCTATTAGAATGAAATCATTGTTGGCAAGGATGTAAATTAGTAAAGTCATTATGGATAACACTATGGAGGCAACTCAAAAATAAAGAAAACAACAACAAATAGAACTACTGAATGATGTAGCAATCTCATTACTGGTTATACATCAGAAGGAGATAATGTCAGTATGTTGAAGAGTCTTCTGCACTGCCTTGCTCATTGCAGTATCTTGGGTATCCACATACCCAAGAAATGGAATCAACCTAAATTTCCAACAAGGGACAAATGGCTAAAGAAAATTGGTATAAATACACTGTAGAATACTACTTTTTCCATAAAAAGAACACAATCTTGTCTTTTGGAACAACATAGGTGGATCAGGGGGTCATTATCTTAAAGAAAATAAAACAGGAAATTAAACACCACATGATGCAAAAAGCTGAAGTTGTAGACGTTAGGAATAATATAATGTTCACCATAGGCTGGGGAAAGCATGGAGTGGGAACTATGAGGAGAGACTGGTGACTGGATATGAGATAGGGGTTAATAGAAGGAATAAGTTCTGGCATTCTGTGATCAATAGAGTATAGTTTAAAATGATGTGTCATGTATCTCACAATGTTTAGAAGAGAGGATTTTCAATATACTCAACAGAAAGATATGATAAAGGTTCAAGGTCATTTCAGTTACCCAGAAATGATCATTTTACAATGTGTACAGTAATCAAAATGTCACTTGTACCCTATAAATATGTAAATTATTATATATTGGTCAAAAATATTTTATTATAAGATGAATAGTTTGTAAATATTTCCTCCCATTCTCCAGGCTGGCTCTCAGTTCTGTTCATTCCTGTGCTATGCAGAAACTTTTTAGTTTGATATAATCCCATTTGTCCCTTTTTTCTTTTGCTGCCTATGCATTTGGTGTCACATCCAAAATCTATCATTGCAGACCTTATGTCTTGAAGTGTTTCTCTTATGTTTTCTTGTTGTAGTATCATTGTTTTAGTTTAACATTGAGGTTTTTCATCCACTTTGAGTTGATTTTTGTGTGCAGAGAGAGAAAAGAATCTAGTTTTATTCCTTTGCATATGATGATTGATATATAGGATATATAAAGAACTCAAATAATTTGACACTAAAAATATAATTTATAATTGGGGTAGGGTGTGGCTCAAGTGGTCAAACACTGCCCAGCAAGCACAAGGACCAGCAAGCATCCAAACCCCAGTAACAGCAAAAACAGGAGAGGCTAAAATCTAAACAGATATAACAAAAAACAAATTTTAAAATGGACTAAAGAACTGCAGAGGTACTTCTAAAAGATATAAAATAGCAAACAAGTACAGTCTCACCAATCATCAGAGAATGTAAATCAAAACTACAATTAGTTATCTCTTCCAATTAGAATAGCTATTATTTTTTTAAAAGCAGTCAAAAGTATAGAGAAGGGGGAGACTCGTATATTTTGTTGATAGGAATGTATATTAGTGTAGTCATTATGGAAAACTGTGGACAGCTCTCAGTAACTAAAAATAGAACTACCACAGGGTCTAGCAATTCTCTTACTACATATAATCAAAGAAACTGATATCATTACCCCCCCCAAAATACCAACCATCCCCTGTTTATTGAATTACTGTTAATATTACCTGAAATATACAATCAATACAGATGACCTTCAGTGGGAAACTGAACAAAGATATATCTATAGATACCACTAAATGAATAATGAAATAATCAAGTCATAGAAAGACAAATGCCACACGATCTCCTCACTTGTGGATACTAACAAGTTAATCTTACAGAAGAATGGAATGGAAGAGTGGTCACCAGGGACTGGGAAGAGAAAAGGAAGGGAGGAGAGAAAGACATTCAATAAAAGGTACTAACAACATCTAGAGTGGCATAATTGTTTTGATTCTTTAGTCCACTAAAGTTAAAACCACATCCCAAATATTTAAGCACATACTCCTTTGTGTGTGCTAGCACTGGGGCTTGAACTCAGGGCTTTGCACTCTTGCTTGGCATTTTCACTCAGGGATCTACCTCTTGAGCCATACTTCCAGTCTTTCCATACACTTAATTGTTAGAAAAGTATCAAATTCCTAATATAAAAGTGACTAATGCCCCAAAAGATGGAAACTCTTATTACTTTGATTATTATACATCGTATAGTTGTATTGAATTACCATAATGTGCATTATAAAAAGACACAAATATATCTACATAAAAAGGCAGTTTATTTTTGTTGGTCCTAGGCTTGAACTAAGGGCCTGAGTGCTCTCCTTGAGTTCTTTTGCTCAAAGCTAGCACTCTACCACTTTGAGTCACAGCATCACTTCCAGTTTTCTAGGAGTGAATTGGAAATAAGAGTCTCATGGATTTTCCTGCCCTGGCTGGCTTTGAACCACATTTCCTCAGAGTAGCTAGTATTGCAGGTATGAGCCACTGGCTGCAGTTGATTTTTCTAAAGAAAGCATCCAAGTAGATTGGTGGATGTACATACATTTTAATACGTCTTCCTTCTAGTGTATTAATTTAGGTGTCACTAGTCATTCCATTGAAGGAAGTATGGCACAAAAATCAGAAGTGTGTGTGTGTGTCTGTATGTCTGTGTGTCTGTGAGTGTCTGTGTCTGTGTGTGTGTGAAAGAGAGGGAAGAAAAAGAAAGTAAATTTGCCAGGAAGGAATCAATGAAAAGATGCAAAATTAGAACAATAATGTAGTGGCCTGTATGTCATCAAGTAAAAGTATCACAGACAATAGGATTGATCCATGAATTACTACCTGACTCATGGGTACCACATAAAATAAATAGAACTCTTTTCCACGACATATCTGACAGTGGCTTCTATTATAGACAAATGTTTGTTTACAAGTGTTTATATAGGGATTTGGGGACCACCATAGTTTTACCCTGATCATGATCATTATTATCAGGACACATTATTATTATCAAGACACATTGACTTTAATCTCCTCACAAGGCCTGCTCAACTCTCTGTGCTTAGTCTCTTCCCAGCCTTTTTCAGTTTCACCAGCGGTGGTTCATGATTTCTGATCTGGAGCAGATTCTCCACTCCACGCCCTGGATGTTCACTAAGATCATCCACCTAGGTAGGCAAAGGAAATCAGTATGTAAGATCGTGAGGACGTGCTGCCCCCTGCAGGACTCATTGGTACCTGCAGTCCCCCTATCTATTAGGACAGCGTCCAGTACTTTTCCACAGGCTGTTGTTTCTCTCCACCATGAGGCGCTGCTATTCCAAGTGTCATGTCCAGCCAGCTAATGGGAAGCTAAACTTCACTACAGCAAGAATGAGAAGGGATTGGGAGAAAAGAAAATTAAGGGAGAAAGCTAACAGACTTCTTGCCAGATGAGGCTTCCTAAGGACCCATTGTTTCTAACTCATTTCAGTGAGAAAAGTTATTGCTTACTTCATTCTGGAATATTTGGTCTAACAGTTCAGAAACCTGGCTGAGAAACAGAATCACCAGGGAAATTGCTTAAAGATACTGTACAGAGGGGTTCCAGTTACAGGAGTAAGCTAATGAGACATTTCCTATGGAGCATTGTTACCCAGCCTTTGTTTTTCCTCTACCATCCCTTCCCTCCCCACCTCCCCAGCGATCCCCTCCCCCCCCCCAAGTTGTAAAGTTTGTTTTCAACATAGTGTCTTGTAGGTCTCATTGTTACAATTGGGTCATACTTTTCTTTTCTTTTCTTTTTTGTCGGTCGTGGGCCCTGAACTCTGGGCCTGGGCACTATCCCTCAGCTCTTCAGCTCAACGTCTAGCGCTCTACCACTTGAACCACAGCACCACTTCCGGTTTTTTTCTGCTTATGTGGTGCTGAGGAATTAAACCCAAGGCCTCATGCTTGCAAGGCAAGCGCTCTACCACTGAGCCACCTTCCCAGCCCCACAATTCGGTCATCCTGTATCCTTATTTCAGCATTTTGTTATTTCCCTTCCCCTCCCCAAATTAGAAAAATGTATATACAAGATGTAGAGCTCCAGAATCAAATACAGTGAAAACAGGGGTTATGCTATGCAGGAAGAACACACAAAAGAAACAAAAAAAATCACATAGTACATTAAAAACAACAGTGACAAAGAAAAAAACCTCTTGTGTCCCTATCTTGGGGTTCATTTCACTTAACATCATCTTATATGGTCATATGTACATAGCTTTTGATTTTTTCTGCTTGTCTGGTAAGATATCCTAGACGTATACTAGTTATTGCAAATAAGAGAAACCATGGGACTTGTTTCTTTGGGTCTGGCTTACTTCACTTAAAATAATTTTTTCCAAGTCTTCCCATTTCCTAATAAATGGGTGGTGTCATTCTTTCTGATGGAGGCATAGAATTCCATTTATATATATATAATATCACATTTTCTTGATCAATTCATCTACTGAGGGGCATCTGGGTTGGTTCCATATCTTAGCTATGGTGAATAATGCTGCAATAAACATAGTTATACTGGTAGCTTTAGTATGGCCTTGTTTCTGATTTACCTTTGGGTAAATGCCCAAAAGTGGGATTGCTGGGTCATAGGGGAGCTCTATGTATAATCTTTTGAGGAACCTCTGTACTGCTTTCCAAAGTTGTTGAACAAGTTTACCCTCCCACCAACAATGCAGTAGGGATCCCTTTTGGCCACATCCCCTCCAGCATCTGTTGTTATTAGATTTCTTGATTGTAGCTATTCTAACTGGGGTAAGGTGGAATCTCAATGCTGTTTTGATTTGCATTTCTTTTATAGTTGAGCATTTCTTCATGTGCCTATTGGCCATTCTTATTTCCTCTTCAGAGAAGTCTCTCAGAAATTGTTTTTAATGTACAGATGCTCTGATTTTATTACAAGAAACCCTGATCCATAAATTTGGGGAGGGATTGGGTCATCTCTCTTCAAAAATCTCCCAGGATGATCATGGATGTACTGTTTACAAAAGAAATGAAAAAGAGGAAGCTATTTTAAGGGCAATCAATCCTCTGTTTTTATAAATAAATAAATAAAAACTTAAAAAAAAAGCCCAGGGTACCCGGGCCCTGAGTTCAAGCCTCACAATTGAGCAAAAAACAAGAAAAAAGAAAAAGAGCTATGTATCCACGAGTCTTTAAGAAATGAGCACAAAGTTTATTGAGCATGCCCCTCTTATCGGTGAGGTACCTGCCTGCTAGGTAGATTCTGTTCAGCATTTCCTGAAGCCTGGTTCATGCAAAGGCTTTGTGACCCAACAGACGGTGGGTCCCTAGAACCTGCTTCCCTGGGTCCTCTGTGTACTGAACATCCCAAGGGAGATGCCAGGGGCCTGGCTGTCCTCAGCATCATTCAGGGCTAGGTTTGAATCCTGAGTGACTTGCAAGTTTCTGACTAAGTTCACCTGAGGAGGCTGGGCTGCTCAACATAACAAACCCCTAGAGCATACTTGGAGAAACATGGCTTTTAAAATGGCCTAGTCCTAAACTGAGTACCAAAGCTTTCAGGGGCCTGGCAGACAATATGGACATGTAAAGGGGAATGGAAACGGTTTGCCTTTTATGTCTTCTTCACCTGCTTGGAATCAATTTTAAATGCATTCTGAAATACTATTCTAGACAAATAAGATTTGTCTCTGAGTCCAGAGAGGATGAGGTACTTGCTCAGTGACTCACACTGTGGTAGAACCAACCCAAAGCCTCTTGTTCAGAACACCATCATGTTCTACCCGACTAACCTCCTTCTTTGACCCAAGATGAATCCCACAACTAATTTGGAAGAAAGAAAAGCAGCACTGAGAAATCCCAAGCTAAAGTACCCTTTACTCCCATCATTTGTCCAAACAGGACTTTTTCCTGCTTTCTGTGCAGTCTTTGCTCCTGGCCATAAAGTGGAGATCTCTCAGACTACGGACCAACAGCCTCAATGACAGGAGGTCCTGAGGAAATTGAACACTATTAAGTGTTTTTCAGAGCAGCAGACAAAAGCACCCTGTGTTCTTCCTGGGAGAACCATATACTTTGAAACTGGGCAATCACAAGAACTATCATACTGCATTTGTCTTTAGGGATAACCCCACTATTTGTTAAGTAGAGAAATAAGAATGTAAAGTG
The DNA here is from genome assembly GCF_000151885.1 of Dipodomys ordii. Classification (NCBI taxonomy): domain Eukaryota; kingdom Metazoa; phylum Chordata; class Mammalia; order Rodentia; family Heteromyidae; genus Dipodomys; species Dipodomys ordii. The sequence continues at coordinate 4,060,558 of NW_012267252.1, forward strand.
CTAGAAAAGATAGAAAATGCTTGAAAATATATGTCCCTATAGCTTAACAGTAAAAACCTTAGGTGGGGAGGGGCATAGGATTAAGAGAGGAGGGCTATTTCATTTTTTATTTTAAATACCTCTGGAGTTTTTAAACAAGTAGAATGTTTTATTTTTGAACATTTTTTCCAAAGATAAAATAAGCATTTTAAACAGAGAGCAGTTATGATGACAGTTCTTTAATCCCTCCAAATTTCTCATAAACAAGAAGAAACACTGCATAGCTGGTATAAATACTACCTCAGAAGCAGCAATAATTCATAAAGAGAATGAAGTAGGTTCAGCCATGCCGATGTCTACCATGTCAGTCTTCTAGCTTATTCTCCCGCCTCTACATTTCTTCACTGTTCCATCCCTATCTCACCCCTTGCCTGCACCCCTTCTACCTTTGTTCTCCCGCTTCACAGGCAATTGCCTGCTTGCTCATGTGATTCACCTTTAGAATAAGGACTGTGTCCTGTTGAACACCTACTATATGCTAAATAATGAATATGTAGTATTGCAACTTAAATATTGTAGTATTTATAGAACCCAATGGAATCTCATGGTACCTCCAACTTCCATGTAAGATAGTATATTTAAACACGAGGCATATAGATGTCATTTCTAAGGATGTATTCAAAATAAGTAGAAATCTATACCCAATAAAGTACATGTTTGCTCTAGTTTGCAGCTTTAATGTCTCTCAAAGGTCCATATGTTAAAAGCTTGGTTTCCTTTATTTATTTATTGCCAGTCCTGGAGCTTGAACTTGGGGCCTGGACACTGTCTTTTGCTCAAGATTAGCACTCTTGAGCCACAGCACTGCTTTTTCTCAGTAGTTTATTGGCGATAAGTGTCTCATGGACTTTTCTGCCTTGACTGGCTTTGAACCGCAATCCTCAGATCTCAGACTCCCAAGTAGCTAGAATTACAGGTGTGAACCACTGGCACCTAACTAAACTTAACCATTTTTTTTTTGTTTTTGTTTTTGGGTCCAGTCGTGGGGCCTGAACTCTGGGCCTGGGCACTATCTCTCAGCTCTTCAGCTCAAGGCCAGTGCTCTACCACTTGAGCCACAGCGCCACTTCCAGCTTTTTTCTTTTTGCTTATGTGGTACTGAGGAATCGAACCCAGGGCCTCATGCATGCAAGGCAAGCGCTCTACCACTGAGCCACCTTCCCAGCCAACTTAAACCATTTTTAAGTATCATTCATTTAAGTACATCCAAATGGATGTGAATCAGATCTTACTTTTCTCTTTCTTCCTTAGCATGTCCATAGATAGAAACCTTAGCTTTGAAATCTATATTAAAATGTTTTTATCTCCACTCTATAATGATTATATGCGAGTATTTTCACATTTGTTGTATAATAAACACATATTTAATCCAAATGAGGGATGATACGGATTTGAAGCGGGTTGACATTAAAAGGATTGGAAAGGCTGACTTCCCACAGGACTTAAAGTAGAACTAATAGGCATAAGTAAGTGGGATAGATATTATCAAGAATTGATTCTGAGACCTTTAATCTGGATGACTGGAATTCCATTAACAGTGGGATATTGACAAAGACATCACTGACCTAATGGCAAGAGCATAGCAATGAGCATACTTTGTGCCAAACTCTAGATTTCTAATACCATTCTCCTTGAAGAAAAGTGGCTGATTGCCAGAAGCCAGGGGCGTAGGCCTGTAATCCTAGCTACTCAGAAGGCTGAGATCTGAGGATCACATTTCAAAGCCAGCTGGGGCAGGAAAATCCATGAGACTTGTATCTCCAATTAATTAATTAATTAATCTCCAGAAAATTGAAAGTGGCGCTGTGGCTCAAAGTGGTAGAGCATTAGCCTTAAGCAAACACAGGGACAGCACCCAGGCCCTGAGTTCCAGCCCCACAGCTGACCATAAAAAGCTCAGCAACTGTGCCCAGGCCTTGAGTTCAAGTCCCATGACCAACAACAACAACAAGAACACAAAAGGCTGATTCTTATACCAGGGCAGAAAATGTATAAGATAAGCTAGATCATCCTGTAGTACCAGAAAGTATGGACATGCTAAGGAAGAAAAAGAAAAAAGAAAGAAAATAAAATCTTACAACAGTAGAGGTTTGTCAGAAAGATCCAGGAGCCAATAGAAAAAGGTCCCAATGGCCAAATCTGGGGCAATTTGAACAAGAAAAAAAATAATGCAATAATGGATTCTAGTCCAACAGAAAACACAAATGTCCATTATTTCTTAATGATATAAGGAAAAAACTAAAATAATGAATGAATAGAGAATAGATACATCTTCCATGGAGAAGAATTCTAAATAATTTTATGTGTGATATTCTGTCCCCAAGAATGTGGAAGATAATTTTGTATTTCTTTTCTTTCTTTCTTTTTCTTTTTTTCCAAGTCCTGGGGCTTGTGAACTCAGGGCCTGAATGCTATCTCTGAGCTTCTTTTTTGTGCAAGGTTAGCACTCTACTACTTGAGCCACAGCGCCACTTCTGGCATTTTCTATGTATATGGTACTGAGGAATCGAACCCAGGGCTTCATGCATGCTAGGCAAGCACTCTACTACTGAGCCACCTTCCCAGCCTAGTCTTGACCATTCATCTGGACTTTCTTCCAAAGATTACAGAAAGGAGAAAGAGAATAACCTAATGGCTGAACACAAGTCAGTGCCCCAGCCAGATGATCAAGGTCTACACTAACTGTGATAAATCATGTTGACAGTATGCACTCTTTATGATATGGCATACAATATAATATGATATGATATGATTTAATTGGCACTTTACCTCTGTGGTCTTCCTTCCCTCAACTTATAACTCCAGCATAACCACAATTAAACTAAGGGATATCAAACAAATACCTAACCAGTACTTCCAAAAACAGTCAAAGTAATCAAAAACAAGGAAAGCTTGAGAACCTACCATGGCCAAGAGGATCCTATACAGCATTGCTACTAAATGTAATGTGATATCCTTTATAGGATCCTAAAACAGAAAAGGGATATTCAGGTAAAATCAGTGTATATATGAATACCATGTGAAATTAAGAATAAATATATTATTACTGATTGGTTAATTGTAAAAACTGTATTATATAAACATAAAATATTAATTATACATAGTAATTAAATGAAGGATAGATGAGAACACTTTATGTAATATTTGTATTTTTCTATAAATTTGAAAGTGTTCTAAAAAATAAAATGTCTTTTAAAAATAAAGGAAATGGGGCTGGGAATGGGGCTTAGTGGTAGAGTGCTTGCCTAGCATGTATGAAGCCCTGGGTTCGATTCCTCAGTACCACATAAACAGAAAAAGCCAGAAGTGGTGCTGTGACTCAAGTGGTAGAGTGCTAGCCTTGAGCCAAAAGCTCAGGGACAGTGCCCAGGCCCTGACTTCAAGCCCCAGGACTTGCAAACAGAATAAATAAATGAATAAAATAAAATAGGGAATAATCAGCACATATAGCCAATACATAAAAGAACAAAAATTTAATAATAAAATTACAAAGCTTTGACCCAGACCCTTTACTTCTAGTTATATGACAGACTAAAAATCTGAACAACTCTCTCATCGAAAGCAACTGAAAATTCTAGACAAACTATTTTTAAACATTTTCTTAAATGAATTTAATGAGCTAACAAAGTAAGAAGGAACCACGTAAGGTCAAATAAATAAGTGAAAGTAGCCAGGCACAGGTAGCTTATGCCTGTAATCCTAGCTACTCAGGAGGCTGAGATCTGAGGATCACAGTTCAAAGCCAGTCCCAGCAGAACAGTCCATGAGACTTTTTTTTTTTTCATTTTTTTGGGTCTGGTCGTGGGGCCTGAACTCTGGGCCTGGGCACTGTCCCTCAGCTCTTCAGCTCAAGGCTAGTGCTCTACCACTTGAGCCACAGCGCCACTTCCTGAGGAGTCGAACCCAGGGCCTCAGGCATGCAAGGCAAGCGCTCTACCACTGAGCCACCTTCCCAGCCCCTCCATGAGACTCTTATCTCCAATAAACCACCAGAAAACCGGACATGGCACTGTGGCTCAAGTGGTAGAGTGCTTGCCTTGAGCTGAAGAGCTGAGGAACAGCGCTCAGGCCCAGAGTTCAAGCCCCACAACCAACAACAATATGTGTGTGTGTGTGTGTGTGTGTGTGTGTGTGTGTGTGTGTGTGTGTGTGTGTGAAAGTAATAAAATAAAGTAAATTCTGAAGAAAGGTAAGCTCTCAAGAAAATTCTGAAATAGATTTGCTACTTTCCTTCTAGATGTGGTGGGGTCGGGGGAGAGTCTCTCCTAGCGTGGGGTTCAAAATTGCCTAAGTTAGGTTTGAAATCCCCAATGAAGACATAGTCTGGAGGAGTCCAAGTAAATAACAAAATATTGAGAGCAAGATCCCTAAATCAACTGGCCAAAATAATCTAGGTCATGAATTAGTTTAATAATTCTTTACCTTTTGCTTTAGTGGTAAGGTAGATCTGGCCAGTGAGTTCTGAAGCAACAGGAAGAGAACAAAGATGAACCATTACCTCTGGAGAATCAGTAAGAAAGGTGATGTGGATGCTAAAATGGAAGATGAGGACAAGGGAAGTAAGATTGGAACCCTGGGAGAAGGCCTAGCATTGATGGGGGGGGGGGGGGGGGGGGGGAGGAGGGCCCTTACTCCCTAGGGGAACACTGTGGCTGCCACTTAGAGAAGTGTGAGGAAGGAAGCTCTCTTGGTTCTGTCTCCTGAAGTTAAGAGGGTAGAGATTTTGAGACCACTTTTGTCCAGAAACCTCTTCCTTTCCCTGAAACCCAAATTCTACCTTCTTCTACCTAATTAGATCTATATGATATATAAGCAGTTTGTAGCAATGCAGTTAATACTTTGATAAATCACACCCTTTTGTTCATACCTTGCTAGACTGTGCATTATCTTCAGTTCAGAAATCACGCTTTGTTTTGTTTTGTTTTTCAATCCACAATGCCTCATGTGGGGAGGGACGATCACAGGTGCTCAATAAGTAATAGATGGGAACTCTTAAAAAGGAAGAAACATCAGGCTTCTCTATCAGGGGGCTCCAACACGGTACAAGTTTTTTTCTGCTGTTAACTATCCTCAATGCAAACGCATTCTCAAAGTGTTACAAGAAGCCATCAGGAAAGCACAATGCCCTCTAAATGCCTTTTGGGGAGACCAGGTTGTCTGTGTGGATGTGTCTGTGTGTTTGTGTGCATGGGTGCAGGGATGGTTGTCGTATGGTGTGGTGGCTGGGGAAATGGAAGAGGGAGCAAAGGGACTCCAAGCAGCGATTATGTGGAGGGGATTTACTCTGTCTCTTTTCCTCCACCCTCCCTTGTCCTCCCCCCCTTCTTTGTCCTCTTTCTCCTCGTCCCCTTCTGCATTTGTCTGGGAGGATCCTGGAGTGTTCTTTTGATCGACTCAATCTTTCTCTGGCACTTGAGTTCTGATTGGCTGAAGGACCTAGAGGGGGAAAAAACTTTAATTAAGTAGATAATCTCTTCTTTGGACGTTTGGCAGCTCCATTTCACCTCCCCTTAACTCTGTTTGGGATCGCTTACACACCAAGGAAGTTGGGCTCTGAGGAGGATTCCATCCCAATACCACAAGGAGAATACTGCCCCATCTTACTTCTCTGTCCCCCAATATTTCAGAATTTCCTCTCTGTCATTCCGAGGATTATGTTTCTTATGAGGCTTCCTGTGTTCATCTTTCTTCTCACCTGTGTTCTCCATCTCAGTCACACCTGGTAAGTAACCTGGACTCCTACCTGGAATTGGGGATATGTAAGTATATGTAAGATCTTATAAGAGAAAGTTCATTTTCCTTTTCAGAAATGTAAGAGGCTTTGATATCTCTCCTGGGAAAAAAAATTCTATAGAATAGGGCTCCTCCTCAGTTTATGGTTGACTTCAGCAAACCTTTAGGTCCCTTATCAATAAAGAAATTAATCAACACAAAAGAGACTCCTAGTTTTATAAATTACTGTGGCACAAATATTACAAGTGATTTGGGGGGAGATGGACAATAGCCTTATGGACTAAATCCTGAGGACAAATCGCATTGAGGACAAGAAGAAGTGCCTAAAGCAAGTTCTACTGCACTCGATCTGATGTTGTATGAGTGCTAAAGTCGAAATTCAACAATATCTGAATTTACACTCACTGACTTCACTTTCTTCAGAACATTCTAAGTAACTGCACACATCGTTGTTTCCAAGTCATTGAAAGTTCATCTGAACTACTGAGTTGGTATTGGCTCAAGGAATATGTTCAGAAACCCGAACTACTCTACAAATGTATTTAATTTGTCCAACTTACAAAAAGGACTAAAAAAATTACATTACTGTAGGTGAAATTGCTTTGCAAGCTTTAAACCACTGCACAAATGATACATAATTTTCTCTTCGTTTTCATTTAGTTCCTGAGACTAACATAAAGTATCAATACTTGTGATTGTTAATAAGCCAGAACTCAATGACATACGGATGGGAAATGTGTGTTGTTAGAGTGCTTGGAGTTTCTTCCCAATTCACATATAATCTCTCTCTCTCTCTCTCTCTCTCTCTCTCTGATAATCTGTTTAACCAACATACCAACATACAGAACCAATTGCCCATAAACTGTCCAGGGAGCTAGAAGAGAAATGTCTTTGCTGAAGTAAACATCCTACATTAATTGAGAATACGTTCTTATAAGTGAGCCTGGCCATCATTATTGGAGTTGATTTTAAAGTATGCCAACTTAGTACAACTGTTAGTAAGCAAACAAAACAATTTGTAACATTTCTAATTATAAACAGAACCACCAAATAATTGGTCCATTTTAATTGGCATTTTCCTTGAATATTTCAACATGGAAAAAAAATCTCTCTTCTCTGTGCCTCCTGAGAACAAAAAAGACAAAAGAGAGAGACTATTTCAGAGCATTTCTACTGGTGTTCAGTTCATGGTATTCTTCAGCTGATTCAGTATCAGCAAAAGAGAAACACGAGATTCCTTTCCCTAGTCACCAGGGCAGTGTGAAGAATTGTTCTATAAAAAATACCTTTACTGTGTGTTCCCTTCCCTGCTGAAGGGGGTCATGTCCATTCCATTCCCATACTGACACAGCCACACTGAAAGGTGGCTGGGTTGCTTGTCTGCCCAAATTCAAGTGTCTGGATTCAAAAAGAGAAAAGAAAAAAAGAGATGTGAAAGAAAGTTCTAATTTAAAAACAGGGTTTAAGAACCTCTTTTTGGCTGGCTTAGAGGCAGAGGAGAAAATGTACAAATCTCCTATGTCATTCAGTTGGATTTTAATTGCTTTTTCCTATAAGTCTCAACTTGAATTAAAACATTTACACTTTGGCAAGGTTCTGGTTTGGAGTAGTATTTCCAAAGTGATTGTTAAAATATAACATTGAATCTTGATTATTCTTATAATGAAACTATCAGGGTTTGTATAAGGTCATCTGCCCCTTTGTGCCAGGCAGAGAAATTTGACCAACCACCGCCTTTGAGATGTTTCTCTTAATACTTCATTATCAGCCTTTTATGTAAGGATCTCAAAAGCATTTAACAAATAGAGATCTTACTATTTCTGCTTGGCTGTTCAATTGAAAGCCTGAAAATTACTGTCTAAAAGAGTTCATCAACAGAAATTCCTGAGCTTGAAAAGGGGGAAATAATGATGACATTCACCTACAATACACAGTTTCACTGGAGAAATCAGTAAGAAGTTTATTTAAAAAAAAAGAATTTGGACTCTTTGAGGAGAATGAGCCTGTAGTAGCTTGAGAAAAATCTTTTCTCTTTCTTAGTCCTCATGACTTATTTTAAAAAGAGAGTGAGACAAAGAGAGAGACAGAATGTATAAAATAGTCAAACAGATGGTGATGACCATAATGCTGACCAGAAGTGAACATTTGTGAATTAGAGTAACTTCTCAGTGGATAATGAAATTTCATCAATTACAACATACTGAAGCCTTGATTAGGGAGGGACTTAACTTTAGTTTTGTTTTTTGTTGTACTGGAGATTGAACTCAAGGCCTTGGACATGCTAGTCAAGTGTTCTATCACTGAGTTACACCCTAGCCCAAAAATCTGTGGAAAAGATTGTGGAAAGTCAATATATCCATAGTCTGACCAAGTTAAATTCTTGTTCTCCATATATATATGTATATATATATATATATATATATATATACACACATATATATGAGAGACTATTTTCAAATGCATATTATAAACAATAAAATATAAACATTTAAAACTGATTGAAAGAGAGAAATGAAAGTAAGGGGCAAGGACCTGCTTTGGAATCTGGAAAATACCATGTACTATAAAACAGTCACTCAGCGAGTAGCTTCCCTGCTCCATTTTTTTAAAAGTATATGACTCTCCCGACCCCTGTAGCATCCCCCCCCGCCACACATACAAGAAAAGCCTGGGATGGTGAAGGGGCTCTAATGTGAGCAGTGCACTGCAGGTAGTCTGGGGCTTTGAGGCAGGATCAGAGAACTTCAGCTCCTGGTTTATCCTTAGTTTCTTCAGCACCCAAAGCCTGTGGTTACTTTTGTAGTCTCAACTTCTCTTGTGATGAATGTTAAGTAATAACTTACTATTAGAATAACTATTAACAAGATTTGTAAGGTCCTAGAAAGGGACACTTCATTGTAGCTTTTCGTATGGTACCAGACTGTGTAAGCAATGAGGAAGATACTGTGAAGTGTATCTCATTGTGTGTGTGTGTGTGTGTGTGTGTGTGTGTGTGTGTGTGTGT
>NW_012267252.1:4071863-4080567 GCF_000151885.1 Dipodomys ordii
TGTGGCTCTCTAAAATATCCTGGAGTACAGATGACATGGAGTTTCCCCTTCCAGGGGAAAACCTGAGATTTGTTAGGGAAGGAATCAGCCTGACATTGGTTGGTAGATTTGCAGAGTACCTGTCACACAGTGGTCCTGGGGCTACTCATTGGCTCTTACCAATGATTACTTGGTAAAGACTGAAACTGAGAAAATATGGGATCTTAATATACATTTAATTTCCACAGTTAACATAAGGAGTATTCTTTTTAGAGAAGTACAGGCTACCTGTTCATACAGTTTTTTTATTTTTTACTGTTTTACCCATCTTGAAAAATCCTTCTCTTGGCTCCAATTTCCTGTCTCCAGAATGGCTGATAATAAGGTCCTGGTTGTGCAAAGGAATAAGTATGATAGAGCTTGTGATTGACGTGCCTGGCCCAGTACCTAGCTGTGCTACAGAAAGGCACTATTCACTCATGGCTGCTATCACAAAATGATGTGATACAAACTATCTCCTATAATTTGTAAGTTTGGGGGAAGCTAGCACAAAATAAGGAGAAATAGCTGAAAGTAACTGGACAGTGGCTGAAGCCCCCATCCACTATTAGATACAATGGCCAAAGAATGGGAAATTGGGCTGTGGGAGTGGGTCAAGTGGCAGAGCACCGGCCTTTAGAGGGATAGGCCTTGAGTTCCAACCTCAGTACCACCAAATATAAAAAGAAACTTATTTCAAAAAATGTGTGCTAAAACAAAGAACGGGAAATTATAATCATCTCTGAATCCTCCAGGGCAATAAAGAAGGATTTTAACTATTAGTGTATGTGTGTGTATAGATCTGAGTAATGAATGTTAATAAAAAATAAAACATGCAAATAAAAAGGGAGGAGAAAAAAAGGGAGAGAAGAGGAGAGGAGGGAAGGGGCCGGGAGAAGAGAGGAGAGATCTAATTGTTCTTATTGCTGATAAACTAACTTAGGGAGGTGGAATTCAAAGTGTATAGGACAAAATATAGACCAGACTGTGAAATAAGGCATCACTCACTTCAGTACTAGTGACAGCATACAGAGATGGTCCTGAGATGTAAATAAATAGCTGCAGCATTATAGACTCCAGAGGTAGAAGAGTAAATGCAGGGGTCAGAGGGCAGATGACCTCTGGATAGACTCAAACTTTGGTTGCCTCTTCTACCCCCTAATATAAGATTGTTCTAGTGTGGGGAAGATGGCCTTATGTCAGCCATGATGGCTAAGGAGCCACTTTATCCTGCAAAGGAGAGCAATCTCAACCAACTTTGGATGCTGAGTATAGGCGGATAGAGACGGCTCCTCACTGGGCAGTGTCCAGATAGAAATATGAGAGCTGCCAAGCCAGGAGTTGGGTCCTTCACAAATGAGAGAACATTCCCCAGGTTGTCACTGTGGCAGTGGAGAAGCTTTTCCAAAAGACTGGAGAAATCCTTTGTGTCTCTCAAATGATTCCTTAAGTATTGATTGCCTGTAGGCTCCCCCTTCTCCTCCTTGGTCCTCCCTCCAGCCCTGTGCTTTCCAAGTGGAATCTGAGGATGGGCCAGCAAGGCTGGCATCTCAAGGAAGTGTAGCACAGATTCTTGTCATCCACTTCCCCTCCTCCCTGTCACTGCCACTGATGAAAACTTTCTGGGGTTTTGATCTGGGAACCTTCATGGGAAATAATGGTCCTCCAGGGGATTCTCATTAACTCCAGTGTGCACTGCTCTTTCTGGACTGAGAACAGCTTTCAACGCTCCCTACAGCAAGAGACACTAGGGCTAGGAGCAGAACAGGGAAAAGGTTTAGTCATGTCCTGGACAGGCACTGTCCAGGCTGCCTGCCGCCTGACAGCCTACGGGAATTGTGGAGAGTGGCTCTTGCTCATGCATTGCTCACTCACAGTAAGTCCTGGGGCATATCTGGGGGATAGGCTGTCACCAGAGACACGTCCCAGGAATCTGGGAACTTCAGCAAGGCTAAAGCATCAGAGTCTTGTTGAGTTATTATCCCATTTGTCTGCCATGCCTGAGTGCATGGGTTTGCTTTGGAGTCAATGGAGATTGCCAGCTCCCTAGGTTATAAGGAACCTGTGATTCTTTCTTTAAAATTAGCAAATTCTCAAAAAAAAAATTTAGCAAATTCTCAGGTGCTTCTCCAAAGAATCAGTGTAGGACTGGAAGGGTGGGAAAGTCAGGAACAGCAGCAACAGAACACTAGAGACTCCATTTCTACTTTTTTTGTTATTGTTGCTCCTTTTTTGACAGTACTGGAAATTGAAATCAGTCTTTCGCTTGAGTATTTTACCACTTCAATCTTGCTTTTAGGTTTTGTTTGCTTGTTTGTTTGTTCAGACAGGATCTTGTACTTTTGCCAAGGCTGGCCTTGGGCTGCAATCCTCTTACCTCCTGCTCCGAGTAGCTATAGGCAAGCCTAGACATACTTGACTTAGATCTTGTTTTTTTGAAAGAAACTCTTTGTGTAGCCCAGGCCAGCCTTGAATTCTCAATCCTCCTGACTTAATCTCACAAGTACTAGGATTCATCTTCTAATTGTTCCTTGCAAAACCATGGTACTCTTTGAAAGGATCATCCTTTGCAGGGACTCTGAGCTGGGCTAGCACTTGGATTTAGCACATCTGGGCATATCAAGAGAATTGATTGGACTGCAGGTACCAGAAGTTGAAATGAGCAAATGTGGAATCTTCCCAAGAGCACATTTGCTCTAAAGGAAGAGACCTGAAGAGGCCCAGAAACCAGCAGGTCACTTGACTTTGTTAGTGGCCCCTCAGTCCAATGAAGCACTTGGAGGGTTACTAAGAGAGAATTGCTAACATTGCTAACACAAGTTGATAGCAAAACTCTGGAAGGCCCTTGTGCACAAATGACAGCCTTGATACCTACCAGGAAAACAAGTCTGGGGCTAAAGGAAATTTGTCCCTACTCTTCCCCCCCCCCCACTGAAATGAATGGACATTTTTAAAGTAGTTTTGGGTTTACAGAGAAATTGGACAAAAACTAGAGATTTTCTGTATTTCCCATTCTTGTCCTTTCATCCATTCCCCCCTCCCATTTCTTTGTTCAATGTGAGTAATATCAGTTCCTAGAAAATACACTCAGGGAAAGTGATGTCCCCAGATAAAGCAGAGCCCTTGCCAGGTAGATACAGTTTTCCTGTGGACATGGAGACTTCTAGAAGGATGGGTTGGAAGAGCAAAAGAATAAAAACATAGCAGAGATGATGTGATAACTATCTAGGCTTCCTTATAAGTGTGAGTGAACGTCATTAAGACTCCAAGAAGTATTCACTAAGCCCGAGTCCTGGATCAGCAGGAGAGCTAGGGCCATGAGGAATCTGGGGGCAGGAGAGCAGAGCCAGCAGATGGCCTAGGCCGATCACTCGGTGAGCATGTGATGCTGGCTTCCCACTCCATGCTCCTTTTTTCATCCATGAAAATGCAAGATAGAATCTTTCCTACCTGAGATGGTTGTTGTGAGAGTTCCATGAGCCTCAAACATGTGAAACTTCGACTTAGCACAGACTAGACTCCCAACAAAGAGTATAATAGTTACCATAAGTCATTGTGAAAAAGCCCTTGTAAGGACATGAGTCCTATGTTGATTGTTACTGTGTGACATGGATTGTGTGTGTGTGTGTGTGTGTGTGTGTGTGTGTATAATACTAACCAAAGGATAAAGAAAAGCTAAAATATTTACTTGACAATATAAAAAATCCTACCATGTTATTTACCACTCATTCCTAATTACCATGAAGCGCACTGGCATTCTGCATAGCATTGTGAGTTGGAGTGACTTTGTTAAAGACCCTGATCTCAACAACTAAGTAACTTACTGTGGGACTTCAGGGGATGCCAATTGTGACTTTTGAATTAGATATTTACTCAAGAATAAGTGAAAAAATTAAATACTGGCTTTTTTTGATCAAACCCACCTACTATAAAATTTAATCCCTTTAAAGAGCATGAGTCGATATTTTAAAGAAATGTGTATGTTTGTTTAACCCTCCCCACAACTGATTTTAGACATTTTTATATCCCCCCAAAGAAACCTCTGCCCATTAGTAGTCATTTCCCTGGCCTTCCCCTTAGCTCTGACAGCTGCTAATCTACTTTCAGTCTCTACCAAATTTCTATTCTGGATATTTCCTATAGAGAGATCACGTACCATATGGCCTTTTGGGTCCGAATCTTACACTTAAATTGATGCTCCTCTAAGGTTGTATATATCAGTACTTCATTTTTATGGCCCAATAATTGTCCATTATTAATAAACCACATTTTGTTTATCCATTCATCAATTGATAGACATTTGGGATATTTTGCTTTGGTACTATTATAAATAATACTTCTATATAATGTATATAATTTTGTATGTATAATAGTAGAATTTCTGGGTCATACAGTAGCTCTATCTTTAATCTTTTATCCTTGTGTGGTCTTGGGGTTGGAACTGAGGGCTTAAACTTGCTAAGTAAGCACTACTTACTACTTGAACTGTACCTCCAGCCCTATATTTAACCTTTTGAGAAATTATCAGACCACTTTTAAAACTGTCTGCATTTTTTACAACCTTTGCCAACAATGTATGAGGAATTCTAATTTCGCCACATTCTAATTAGCCCTTGTGTTTTTTATTTTAACTCTGTTAGTAGGTATGAATTCTTGTTGTATTTTCACTTGTGATTCCATGATAACTAATGACCTGCTTATTGGCCATTTATATGTCTCCTTGTTTTTTTGTTTTTTGGTCGGTCGTGGGGCTTGAACTCTGGGCCTGGGCGCTGTCCCTCAGCTCTTCAGCTCTTGAGCTGATCTACTTTTGAGCACTCTACCACTTGAGCTACAGCGCCACTTCCGGTTTTCTGGTGGTTTATTGGAGATAGGAGTCTTACGGTCTCTCCTGCCCGGCTGGCTTTGAACCGCGATCCTCAGATCTCAGCCTCCTGAGTAGCTAGGATTACAGGCGTGAGCCACCAGTGCCCAGCTATATGTCTTCTTTAGGAAGATACCTACTCAATTCCTTTGAACATTTTTTTATTTTTTTTGCTGATCCTGAGGCTTGAACTCTGGGCCTGAGCTTTTTTATACAAGGCTGGTGCTCTCTACCACTTAAGCCATAGCTCCACTTCTGGCTTTTTGTAGCTAAGTGGGATAAGAGTCTGATGGACTTTCCTGCCTGGGCTGGCTTTTAACAGTAATCCTCAGATCTCAGCCTCCTAGTAGCTAGTATTACAGGCATGAGCCACCAGTGCTTGGCTTCCTTTGAACATTTAACACTAGGTTGTTTATTTTATTCTGCTTTAGTAGTTCTCCACTCTAGTTATTTATTTCTTATCAAATATGTGCTTTGAAAATATTTTCTTCATTTCTGTGTATTGTCTTTTCACTGTTTTTTATTTTGTTTTGTTTTTTTCCAGTTGTGGGACTTGAAATCGGGGCCTGGGTGCTATCTCTGAGCTTTTTTGCTCAAGCCTAATCCTCTACCACTCTGAGCCACAACACCACTTCTAGTTTTCTGGTGGTGAATTAGAGATAAGAGTCTCATGGACTTTCCTGCCTGGGCTGGCTTCAAACTGTGATCCTCAGATCTCAGCATACTGGGTATCTAGGATTACAGGTGTGAGTCACTGACACCAGCCTGTCTTTTCACTTTCTTTGTTTTTTCTTTTTTTTGGGGGTCCAGTCGTGGGGCCTGAACTCTGGGCCTGGGCACTGTCCCTCAGCTCTTCAGCTCAAGGCTAGCACTCTACCACTTGAGTCACAGCACCACTTTTGTTTTTTTTTTATTTTTTAATGTGGTGCTGAGGAATCGAACCCAGGGCCTCAGGCATGCAAGGCAAGCGCTCTACCATTGAGCCAACTTCCCAGCCCCTCTTTTCACTTTCTTAATGGTATTTTTTTGGGGTGGGGGGTTCTGGTCATGGGACCTAAACTCTGGGCCTGGGCGCTGTCCCTCAGCTCTTCAGCTCAAGGCTAGTGCTCTACCACTTGAGCCACAGCGCCACTCCCCTTAATGGTATTTTTTTAAGCACAAACGTTTCTAATTTTAAAGAATCTCATTTTTTCTTTTTTGTTTTATGTGGTTTTGTTTGTTTGGTTGCTTATGCTTTTGGTACTTCTGAAAACCATTGCTTAATCCTATGCAGCTGGGAAGGTGGCTCAGTGGTAGAACGCTTGCCTTGCATGCATGAGGCCCTGGGTTCAATTCCTCAGCACCACATAAGCAAAAAAAAAAGCTGGAAGTGGCGCTGTGGCTCAAGTGGTAGAGCGCTAGCCTTGAGCTGAAGAGCTGAGGGACAGTGCCCAGGCCCAGAGTTCAGGCCCCATGACCGGACCAAGAAAAAAAAGAAAAAGAAAAACGAAAAACAAAACTGTATGCATTGTTCTAAGAGTTCTATAGTTTCAGCTCTTACATTTAGATCAATGATTCATTTTTAGCTAATTTTCATATAAAGTGGGAGGTAAGGATCCACCTTAATTTTTTTTGCATGTGGATATTCAGATGTCCAAGCACCATTGATTGTAAATGCTAAGAATAGGTAGGCTTTAGAGAACAGCATGTACAAAGGCATAGCAGCATGCATTCATGAATACACAGGAATAGTAACTGGCTCATCTTGACTATAGTATGTAGTCTATGGACAAACAGATATCTTTCAGGATGGATGAAACTGGAAAGACATGCAGGATAGATTGTGGAGGGAGTAGAGTAAACACCAGAGTCAGGCTATTTTAGAAGACTGATCTAGCTGCAGACTCTTGGCAGGGTTGGAATTAGGTAAAGATTCTAAGATATAAATCAGTCAGTGGTACTTCTACAGTGGCTTAGATCAGAGGTCAGAAGTAAGGATGTAATGGTGAACAGAAAAGATGAACCAATGTGTAAAAAAATATAATACTGGGGCTGGGAAGGTGAGTGGTAGAGCACTTGCCTTGCATGCTCGAGGCCCTGGGTTCGATTCCTCAGCACCACATTAAAAAATAAAAAAAAAACAAAAGTGGTGCTGTGACTCAAGTGGTAGAGCGCTAGCCTTGAGCTGAAGAGCTGAGGGACAGTGCCCAGGCCCAGAGTTCAGGCCCCATGACTGGACCCCCAAAAAATATATATATATAATACTGGCATCCTCCCCACAGTCTTTGTAACTGATTGGAGAATGAGAGCTTATCAGAAGAAACTTGGGAAAGTAATGGTTCCATCATCAAAAATCAGTGTAGTTAGGAGCTAGGGTGCTAGATGTACACTTTTTATAAGCTGAACCATTCCCTGTAGGGAAATTTAGTGTTTGTGTAGAAATATAATTCTAGATCTCAAGATAGAGGTGAAGATACATAAAGATTTGGGAGCGATCCCATAATTATGGCACTTAAAACCATTTTTATAAAATGAGGTGAGCCTTCCTTTCCTCCTGTCATCCTTCTAGCCCTCTCAGATGATATTTCTTGCTGCTTCCGTTGACTTATTTTACTCCCTCATTCAACAAATATTTATTAGATGCCTATAATCCCCAAGTAATATTCAAGTCACTATTGCTATAACACAAACCAAATAAAAAAAAGTCTGCTTTATTAGAGAGTATAGTCTACTGGGAGGAAGCAAATTGTAAACACATAAATAGCTATAACCTAAAGTGTACTTTAAAAGTGCTATAAAGACAAAGCAGAAGATGGGAGGGAGAAAGTTACTTTTTTTTTCTTTTCTTTTGCAATAGTGGGGATTGAACCCAGAGACTCAAGCACACTAGGCAAATGTTTTACAACTGAGGTAATCCCCCAGCTCTTGGAGTTGACAATATTAAATAGAATAATGAAGGAAAGCCTCAAGAAGAATGAGTCTCCTAAACATTTTTGCCTGAGTTGGCTTTGAACAGTGGTTGTGATCTTACCATCCCAAACATCTAGGATTATACGAATGAGCCACAGTGCCCAACCATGGTCTTTCTTAAAGCTGGATATTTTGGATATAAGTAAACTGGCCCTGTGATTCAAATATGTCTTCAAGAATCTCAAGGATTAACAATAACACAAGTCATAGAAGTATCCAAATGAGCCCTAGACTCTTAGCATAGATACTAAGGAGGCTAAGATCTAAGGATCACAGTTCAGAGCTAGCCGGGCAAGAAAGTCCATGAGACTCTCATCTCCAATTAACCAGCAGAAAACCAAAGTGAGGCTGTGGTTCAAGTGGTAAGCAATAGCTTTGAGCAGAAAAGGCTCAATGACAGCACCCAGGTCCTAAGTTCAAGCTCCACAATCGACAAAAAAAAAAAAAGACTTACAGTGTTGTTCCATGAAAAGCACTTAATTCAATTTGATTAATTAATCCACTTGGCTGGACCAGGATATCATACAAATCTTTACATGTAACAGGAACTCCTAGACAAGGAGATACCTCTAGAGCTATTGCCTTTCACTCCCTTGTACCAAGGTAGATCATCTCCTGGGAGAATCTTTACCCAGGCCTATGACAAAGCTTTGTCTTTTGTCACTCAAGTTGTGTTTGTTGTTCTGCTTTCTTTCCCAACAATGTCTACACTAATGGTGATGGGGAATTAATCTGTATCTGACCTGGTAATGTTCAAATGTTTCAAGGATTTTCCTGACATAAAGATTGCCCTTCTTGGGGCTGGGAAGGTGGCTCAGTGGTAGAGCGCTTGCCTTGCATGTATGAGGCCCTGGGTTCGATTCCTCAGCACCA
>NW_012267252.1:4081257-4129382 GCF_000151885.1 Dipodomys ordii
CCCCCCCCCCCCCCCCCCCCGTTTTCCATCTTCTTAAATAGAAGCCTCTAGTTTGTTAATATTGTTTCTCGAGAGCTAGTTATTTTGTAGGTATGTGTGTGTTACCTGAAGAGAGATCAAGTAAGCCATTTGACCTCTAACAAAAGAACTGATTAAACTCAGTCTTCTTTATCTTCACTCCCCTTTCTAGTGACATTTCAGTATCTTATCAGCCTTCAGAATTCCAAGGGTACAACCTATGCAGAACAGCCCATAATGATTCCCAGGTTACTTTCTTTTTTTTTTCTCTTTTTTTTGGGGGAGGGGGAGGTCCGGTCATGGGGCCTGAACTCTGGGTCTGGGCACTATCCCTCAGCTCTTCAGCTCAAGGCTAGTGCTCTACCACTTGAGCCACAGTGCCACTTCCAGCTTTTTTCTTTTTGGTTATGTGGTGCTGAGGAATCGAACCCAGGGCTCATGCATGCAAGGCAAGCACTCTACCACTGAGCCACCTTTCAGCCCCCCAGTTTACTTTCTTATAATGGAAAAATAATTTGATTAATTTGAAATTCCCATTCTGAAGTCATTCTCCAAAACTCCACCATTGCCGATCACACATATATGTACATAGATACATGTATGTGTACATATGTATATATGTGTGTGTATAAAAATAAGTTTAACTTTGAATTTTTATAACTATAGATTTTCAAAAGCTGCAAAGAAACTTTCTTTTTTTGGGGGGGTCCAGTCGTGGGGCCTGAACTCTGGGCCTGGGCGCTGTCCTTCAGCTCTTCATCTCAAGGTTAGTACTCTACCACTTGAGCCACAGCACTACTCCCGGCTTTTTTCTTAAGTGGTGCTGAGGAATCGAACCCAGGGCCTCATGCATGCAAGGCAAGCGCTCTACCACTGAGCCACCTTCCCAGCCCCTGCAAAGAAACTTTCAAGGGAGCCTCATGCATCCTTTCCACAACCTCCTCTAGTGTTAACATTTTACAACTGTTGTACAAAATCTTTAGAGCTTACTCACACTTCATATTTCTACCTAAATTTGTGGATGCATGTATTCCTATATAACGGCATGTGTGTATGTTGATGTAGTTTTGCCATGTGTGTGCTCCGGTATAACTACCACAGTTAAGACACTGAACCTTATCATCACCCCATGTTCCTCTCTTTTTGCGTTTGCTAGTTCTAGGACTTTAACTCAGGGCCTTGTGTTCTCACTTGGCTTTTTTGCTCAATCCTGATGTTCCACCACTTGAGCCACATCTCCACTTCTGGCTTTTTACTGGTTAATTGGAGATAGACTTCCTGCCCAGCTGGCTTCAAACTGTGGTCCTCAGATCTCAGCCCCCTAAGTAGGTAGGATTACAAGTGTGAGCTACCAGTACTGGACTTCATGTTACTCTTTGTAGCCACTTCTATCTGCTCCCCCAGCAACTGCTAATCCATTCTCAGTCTTATAATTGCATTATTTCACTATTGTTACATAAATAGGTTCATATAGAATGTATCCTTTTGAGGTTGACTTTAATCATTCTGGTTTCCTTGAGATTCACTCAAGTTGTTGTATTTATTAATAATCCATTCCTTTCTGGTTTTTGTTGATGACTAATATTCCATGGTGCCACTGGTTTGGGATTTTGTTTTTGTGGTTGGAATATTTTGTTTCATTTTGTTGGTGCAGTGCTGGGGATTGACCCAGGGCCCTTGAGCATGCTAAGCAATGCCATAATTTTTTTTAAACCATTTACCCTTAAAAGGACATTGGAGTAGTTGCCAATTTGGGACTTTTATGAATAAAGCAGAATGGCCACTAGGGAACAAAGGCCCAAGTAGAAAAAGTTGTGTCCTTGGGATGAATACCCAAGAGTGCAACTGCGGAGTCGTGTGGAAAATTCATTTTTAGTTATAAAAGGGAAAAAAACCCAACTTTTCCAGAGTTGGATTTTTAAGATAGCCATCTCACTGTTCAGTTCCTTCTAGGTAGAAAAATATCCTTTTAAAGTCCCATGGATGGGATGGTAGGGGAAAAACAAAAGAGGAGACAACAATGATCGATAGGAAATGTACTCATCACCTTGCTCATGTAACTGTAACCTCTCGGTACAGTATTTTTACAATAAAAAACGTACAAAAAATAAAGTCCCCTGGAGCCAGAGAAACCTGGATCCAAAGCTCAGTGACCCTGAACATATGTTTAACTTTATTTTTGACTTCAAGATTCACTATTTGCAGCAAAGGAAAGGGTAACATTGTCCAAAGAAAAAGACTAACTAACTTGTGAAATGGTAACCCCTCTGTACGGCTCCTTAATAATAACAACACAATTATATTTTAAAAGATTCACAATTTGCAAAATAGAGACAATAATTCTTGAGACAGGAAGTATTTAGCAATACTAACAAGTAAAACACCAAGAGTAGTGTGTGCTATACAATCATGACAATGCTAGTTCTCTTTCCCCAGCCTATACAAAATAATAATCAAACATTATTTTCTATTTTTATGGTACTAGAAATTATAATTTATTTTCAAAGTCCAAAACTATACTACCTTTATTCATATTCTTTTTTACTTAGTTATCTTTATTAAGTTGGTTATACATAGATATTTCCTTAGTAAAACTAGCTTCCCTGTCTTCCTATCAATGATACTTGGTGGCATAATTCTTCCAATTCTTGGAGGCAGAAACAAGCTGATGTCTCTCCATTGTACACAAGTATTTTTTTCTTTTAGGTCTGTGAACAATTTCCTGATGACAGGCCCAAAGGTAAGGGAAGACTTCTTTGACTAATTCAACATTACTGATTTTTAACCTGACAGCTGTCAATTTCTTTTCATTCTAGCCACATCTTTTATAATTCTGTAGTAGATGTTATACATAGAAAACCTAAGGCCCAGAGAGAGTTAGGACCCTGCTTCAAAACGCAGGGCCAATTAATGCCAGAGCCCAGGTAAGACTAAAGGGTACTTACTCTGACTTCATAGGCCATACTTTCAAGGAACAGAAGCCACCAGCCCTGCTGTGTCAGGCTGCAAAGTCATATATCCTTCTCCGTGCATTGGAGGGGATGCATTTCCCAGGCAATTCCAATGAAGAAATAGCTTGACACAATCCTACATGAAAGAGGATTTCCAGATCCAAAGTGTTATCTTCCCAGTGGCAATGGAAGGAGAAGGGCTGAA
This sequence comes from Dipodomys ordii, assembly GCF_000151885.1. Classification (NCBI taxonomy): domain Eukaryota; kingdom Metazoa; phylum Chordata; class Mammalia; order Rodentia; family Heteromyidae; genus Dipodomys; species Dipodomys ordii. The sequence goes on from NW_012267252.1 coordinate 4,084,432, forward strand.
ACTTCATGAGCTGCAGCTCATTTAGAGAGGCAGTTTGCTACAATAAATAAAGACTAGTGGGAACTAGAGTCTGATAAAACTGACTTTCATTCCTAGTTCTGCCATTTGCTGACTGAGTACTTCACCTTCCCTTTCTCAACTTCCCAATCTATACAATGGCCCCTATTTCACAAGATCACTTGTAATATTAAATGAGACCATTTGTATAAAGGACTTACTCAACCATTATTTTGGAGTAATGGGTGAGTGGGCAGGAAGAGAGGTTGTGTGGCCAGTTTGGGGGAAAATACTTCCTAAGTTCAGGCTAAATTTGAATCTCTGTTCCTCTAGGCTTATCTTATCTACTCTAGCAGTGTGGCAGCTGGTGCCCAGAGTGGTATTGAAGAATGCAAATACCAGTTTGCCTGGGATCGCTGGAACTGTCCTGAGAGAGCTTTGCAGCTGTCCAGCCATGGTGGACTCCGCAGCGGTAAGGAAAGTTTGGTCTCAGCATCCTGGCCCCCTCTGGTCACAGTCTGGAGCCTAAAGGATGTCCCCCTTTCTTCTCCATATACTTAATTTTGTCACTTGGTCTCTTCTCTCAGGAAATCTCCCTCTTCTGGGATCTCTTTTCTTTTCCATCTTCTCTTTTCCTACCTATGGAATTTTGTTCTTTCTTCCAAATCATCCTCACTGTTCAACGAATGAATCTGCTCTCACCTCGGTCCTATAAATAGCATCCTTGTTCACACAGTTGGCTATGGTTTCCCTCACAATATAAGTGATGTCAGGAGATAGGTCAGAGTCATAATTCATAATTACTCATGGGTTTTTTTTAGCTCCTTTCTTCAGCAAGCTGAACAGAGAGGAACTGGACAAATGGAAACTAGGACTGAGAACAGATTTCCAGAGAAGATCAGTAACCATATCAATAAATGGAAGAACTGCCCATGAGAGGTCTTTGTGAGACTAGCTATGCATGTCTGTTCCATTACAGTCTAGTATTCCAGGAGGAAGCAGGGATAGGTTCTTTACCATCTGGCTTCACAACCATGACTTTCCACACTTCTTTCTCAAACTCCCACCAAAATTCCTTATAATCAACAACAATAATAACAATGTCAGTCAACAACAGCAATAATAATGTCAACAATAGTCCAGTCATAAAATGTGCGATCTGAGGCTGGGCGCCGGTGGCTCACGCCTATGATTCTAGCTACGAAAGAGGAGAAGATCTGAGGATTGCGGTTCAAAGCCATCTCAGGCAGGAAAGTCTATGAAACTCTTATCTCCAATTAACCACCAGAAAAATCATGTAGCGCTGTGGCTCAAGTGGTAGAGCACTGCCCTTGAGCTGAAATGCTGAGGGACAGCACCCAGGCCCAGAGTTCAAGACCCACGACTAGAAAAAAAAGTGGGGGGGGGGGTTGAAGCTAGGGGTAGAGCAGACTGTGAAGAAGGGAAAAGTACATTATGAAGTAGAGGAAATAGGATGGAGCTAGGAAAGGCAAGTGTAACAATGGCCTTTAAAGGAAGATAACCTGACTGGAATTTCTTGGGGGCCATCTCTTCCTCTAACTCTATGGATTTTGGGTTCCTGTTAGCGAATCGGGAGACAGCATTTGTGCATGCCATCAGTTCTGCTGGAGTCATGTACACCCTAACAAGAAACTGCAGCCTTGGAGATTTTGACAACTGTGGCTGTGATGACTCTCGGAATGGGCAACTGGGTGAGTACAGATGTAGGATGGGTGGGTAGTCCAGCCCAGAAAGTTCACTTACAGAATGAAGAACTTGCTGAGTTAATGCTATAATCTTCTAAATATAAGGAAAATCATGGTGACAATTAGTGAATCTATTTGAGCCCAAGCCCCACAGGGTGGTCCTCTTCTCCCATTGAGTGCTTTCTTTATTTAATAACAACAGTAGAGGGGCTGGGAAAGTGGCTCAATGGTAGACTACTTGCTTAGCGTGCATGAAGCCCTGGGTTCAGTACCACATACACAGAAAAAGCTAGAAGTGGAGCTGTGGGTCAAGTGGTAGAGTGCTAGCCTTGAACCAAAGGAGCTCAGGGACAGCACCCAGGCACTAAGTTCAAGCCCCAGGACTGGCAAAATAATAATCTTTTTTTTTTTTCTGTCAGTTGTGGGGCCTGTACTGTGGGCCAGGGCACTGTCCCTCAGTTCTTCAGCTCAAGGCTAGTGCTCTACCACTTGAGCCATAATGCCACTTCTGACTTTTTCTGCTTATGTGGTGCTGAGGAATCGAACCCAGCACCTCATGCATGCCAGGCAAGCACTCTACTACTAAGCCACCTTCCCAGCCCCAAAATAGTAATAATGACAACAACAACAGTGGAACACCATGTCTTGCAGACACAATCTTCCTTTCCAGCACAGGGAACTTCCTTCCATGTTGCCTGTCCCGGTGTACTTCTCACTCCCCTTGCACTGCTTCTCCAATCTTCTGTGTCCTTTCAATTTTGTTTCACATGATTCACTTGTGCCCCTTGTCTTCCTCCAGCACTATTCTTCCCTTTCCCCCACTATGTTGTCCCTTCCAGACCTCAGTCACAGGCTGCACACGTGCATTCTCTTCCCACTAAATAGGAGAATTCCATGTGGCAACTCCCTGCATAATTTAGCAGGGGACTGATTGAGACCGAAAGTGGTACCCCAAAGATGGCAAAAAAAAAGAAAGGAAAGAAAAAAGAAACCCACAATGAATCTTCTAGACTGAAACAAATCCACCTTTCCTATACCAAACACCACCACCCCAACCTATTTATAAACAGTGGCTCAGAAAGCGCCTTGCCTGCTCAATGACCTTCCCTGTCCTTTTCCAGGAGGCCAAGGCTGGCTTTGGGGGGGCTGCAGTGACAACGTGGGCTTTGGAGAGGCCATTTCCAAGCAGTTTGTCGATGCCCTGGAGACCGGACAGGATGCCAGGGCAGCCATGAATCTGCACAACAATGAAGCTGGCCGCAAGGTGAGTCCTGCAGGCCCCCGGAGTCGCTGTCAGCCTGTGGCAGGCGCGGGCAACTCCTTGCGCTAGCTGGAGTGGCGCCCGGCACGGGCTGGGGGACAGGCCTCTTACGTTCAGCTCTCTCCCCAGGCAGTGAAGGGCACCATGAAACGCACGTGTAAATGCCACGGTGTGTCCGGCAGCTGCACCACGCAGACGTGCTGGCTGCAGCTGCCCGAGTTCCGCGAGGTGGGCGCGCACCTGAAGGAGAAGTACCACGCCGCCCTCAAGGTGGACCTGCTGCAGGGGGCGGGCAACAGCGCGGCGGGCCGCGGCGCTATTGCCGACACCTTCCGCTCCATCTCCACCCGCGAGCTGGTGCACCTGGAGGACTCCCCGGACTACTGCCTGGAGAACAAGACCCTGGGGCTCCTGGGCACCGAGGGCCGCGAGTGCCTGCGGCGCGGGCGAGCGCTGGGCCGCTGGGAGCGCCGCAGCTGCCGCCGGCTGTGTGGGGACTGCGGCCTGGCGGTGGAGGAGCGCCGCGCCGAGACGGTGTCCAGCTGCAACTGCAAGTTCCACTGGTGCTGCGCCGTGCGCTGCGAGCAGTGCCGCCGGCGGGTCACCAAGTACTTTTGCAGCCGCGCGGAGCGGCCGCGGGGAGGCGCTGTGCACAAGCCCGGGAGAAACCCCTAAGGGTCTCTCCTGCCTCGGGTCCCCTGTTGGTCCTTGGCTTCTTTGAGAGACCCTAGTAATAGAGGAACGTAGGGAAGGGGAGCCTCGCGTTCCCAACCCAGAAATCCTGAGAGGCAGAAAGGTCCGTCTCCCCGGAGCTTGCCGCTTTCCAGTTTCCTAGATTCCTCTTCCATAGCCCACAGCTGGCTCTGCATGGTCTTTGCTACCCACTTAGGTCTGAGAACTGTTCCTAAGATCCAGCGCTATTGATCTTTGTTTGGACTAGAAGGAAAATAGGCATTCCTTCTCCCCTTCTCCCTCCACCCCCATTCTAGCTGCCCTAATGCCTGATCTAGCCGACCAAGCCTTGGGACCCGCAAAAACCCTTCCCACACAAGCAGTGCCCAGGTAAAGCCATAGCCATTCTCTTTCCCCCTCGCCTCGTCTGCTTGCAGCTCTTCCCCATAGATTCATTTCCTCCTGCAGAGCCCTCTGGGGAATTCCTAATGCTGTCTCTTTCCTCTTTGCCTGTAAAGAAGCCATGAGGAAACTAATCTGAGATGGAGCAAATCGCAGGCAGAGGTGATTGTGGTGGAAGAGAGAACCACAGAGCTCTCACTCAGTGAACACCAGCTGTGCTGCTCCTTCTTATGACCTGTGTCATTAGTGGATGTTACTGGTGGGGCAGCGACCTTTTTTTTTTCTTCTTCTTCTTCTGGTCAGTCATGGGGCTTGAACTCTGGGCCTGGGTGCTAGTCCTGAGCTCTTCAGCTCAAGGCTAGCACTCTACCACTTGAGCCACAGTGCCACTTCCGATTTTCTGGTGGTTAGAGAAAAGAGTCTCAAGGACTTTCCTGCCTAGGCTGGCTTTGAACTGTGATCCTCAGATCTCAGCCTCCTTAGCAGCTAGGATTGCAGGCTTGAGCTACCAGTGCCCAGTTTATGACCTTTCTCTCTTTCCTTTTTTTTTTTTTAAATTGGTCGTGGGGCTTGAACTCTGGGCCTGGGCACTGTTCCTGAGCTTTTTGTGCTCTACCACTTTGAGCCACACCACCACTTCTGGTTTTCTGGTAGATAATTGGAGATAAGAGTCTCAAGGACTTACCTGCCTGGGCTAACTTTGAACTGGAATAATCAGATCTCAGCCTCCTGAGTAGCTAGGCTTACGGGTGTAAGCCACCTGGGACTGGCAAGGGAGAATGACCTTTTTAAACAAGTGTCTACACATCTAAGTGACATGTGTACCTCAGATACACCTGTTTCCCCCCCCCCAAGAGGTCTTGGAAACTGTAAGGGGAGATTGATTACTTATCATTTCCTATCTTTCTTTTATTTTGGTGAGTTGTGGGGCTTGAACTCAGGGCCTGGGTGCTGTCTCTGAGCTCTTTTGCTCAAGGCTAGTGCTTTACCACTTGGAGCCACAGTGCCACTTCCCATTTCCTATCTTTCTTCCTTCTCTTACCAACCAACTTGAACTAAAAGAGCTTTCCTCAAAGGAGGTTTGTTCCTCTGAGCCAAGACTGGGGTAAATACGCACACCCTGCTCTTTACCTCCAAGACTGGCCACAGGTAAAAAGGTGAGCCCCTTTGTTTCACTTACTTGGTTCCAAATAGGGATGATTTGGGCCTTTGGATATCCCCCTTCAATAAGTAAACTTCCTAAAATCAAAAGTGTTGCCAGTAGGACTCTCAACACCTTGACCTTTAATTTATTGTAGCCATTGTGATCTGTGCCCTTTTCCCCAGGCCCTGAGCTTATTCTGGGGATTCTATGGGTAGGGTGGGGTAGAAAATATAATCTCCACTCTCTCTCCTCCCTCTACCTTGGCTAGATACCATCTTTGTCCCTAAGCCTTGCTTCATTGATGGCCTAAACAGCCTGACTTGACTGAGGCTAATCTGCAAAGGATTAGTAAATCATACATATAAACCCTCCACTAATACCTTTTGCTCAGAACTAAGAGCTTGCTGCTTGTGATGCCTGAGTTATTGGTTCCATTCTCAGAAGGAAGCAGTTCAGGGGGAACTTGTTTATGAAACAGGGCCAGGGGAAAGATGACCCAAACCATAGCAGTCCCTCTGTACCCAAGGAGCTTTCCAGCCTGCTTCCTGCCACAGGCTAATCCTGGGTTTGGGCACCCAAGAAGTTGTTCTGGACAGAACTGGTCAAAACGCTAGACAACCTTCTCTCTCTTCTCCCAGAGTAGGAGGGAGTGCAGAAATCACAAAAGCCAAGGCTCTAGGGACTAGCTAACCTGGAAGAGTAGTCTATACCATCTTCTATACCAGACAGTGGTGAAGTCAGCCTTATCCCTACACATCTTCTGGTCCTACTAATATCTACTGGGAGAGAGGTTCCTCTGTATCATTTCCTCCGTAGGTTCCTCCGTACATTTCTCCCAGGCTCTTGGAGCTTCACCCTTATCTGTGCCTCTTGACTCTCCCAAGTTACTTTTCTTCCCTGATCAAGCAGCAGCACTCACTAACACACTGGTAGAGTCTACTTGGAAGACAGCTAGCAAACAGCAAAGAATAGTGCCGTAAAGGAAAGCTGCATTCTGCAGGCAGTCTCTCAGCATAAAACTGGAATTTATCAAATTCAAGTTTGGTAACTCCAAGTCAGTACTCTGAACAGGTCATGTTGTCAGGAAGTTCTTTCCTAAGTTCCTGTTTTATATTCCCAAATCGATATGATTGACATCAGATTTATCCCAATTGTATATAGAAAACATTGCTGAACTACCTTAGATCTGTATTGCCGGTTTTTTCTTACATGATCCACTCATTTGTTCATTCCGTAAACACCAGAATGTGATAAACAGCTCACCACACCCCTGCATCCACGCTTCTCATCTCAGCAGGGCTCCATCAGCCGGGCTGCGTCCCCTTCACAGGTGGACAACTCCAGAACTGCTGTCTAGGAAGATACCTTGTAGGTCAGCTAGTCAAACTCTTTGTGTGTTATTTAAACTGTCCTGAGGAAGATGACTGGCTCGTAAGTTAGTGTGGGATGAATCCTGGAACCCAGGCCCCTTCCTTCCCCTTGTGTGCACCTTAGGAGCCCATCTGTTTCAGCTTGAGGACAGAAGCAGAGGGAGGTCCTGAGAAGTGACAAGAACACTGGGAGGGATAGGCAAAACACTGTCTCCTTCCTGTCCCTGGCCTGTGAGCCTACACACAGGCAGGGCTTTCTTTTCTTGAAAAGAATCCCAGCCTCAACTGGCCTTAGCAGCGGGTCAGGGCAGAGACAGAGAGAGGGTCGTCCTTGGCGCGCTGGTGGTGCTGCTGCTGGTGGGAGGGGAGGGCAGGCCAGGGCACTTGCCTATTGTGAGTCTGGATTGGATGCTTCCACTCATTCATTTCCTTTTAATTAACCCACATTCCTGGAGGAGAAATATTTATGTTGGCTCCCATAGAGGCAATCCTCAGACTGGAAAGAAGGGGGAAGAAAGCCTGTCTTAGCAAAACAATATCTCTAAAGAGCTCAAGAAGAGAAAATAGGGGAACAAAATGCCATTAAAATAGCCTTCTACCCCCACGGGAGTCAATGAAAACTTCATTTCACATGTTAATCCGCCACTCCGCCCCCTTCTCTTCTCACAACACCTTTTCCGAAAGTGTTTGGGAAAAGTCTTTGCAGTCAGTACACAGCTCCCTGCAGCTCAGACTTCTCCTTGTGTTAGTTCAGGGCCCCAAGTGGGGCTCTCGCTCCAGCAGAGGCTTTTTTCAACCCCCCTTTAATTTAAACAAAGACTTCGGAGTTCATCAACCTCCCACTGAAATTCACAGCTGCTGAACAAACTAATCCCTTCTCCCGGCCTTTCTTCCCTTCAATGGGCTCTTGGCTTCAAAGACACTTTGGGAAAGGACTTTGCTGGGGCTCACACTGCTTCATCAATAGAAGTTAGTGCAAGTATTATCTGAAGAGCAAGTGGCTTTACAAACAAATACAGCCTAACAATCCCTCCCTCCCAAACACACACATCTAGCCTGCAGACGTGATGGGATCCACAACAGGATTAGGCTAGTACCCCCTGCTTCACACCCAGGCCCTTTGTGCAGCTGAGCTCAGCCCTGAAGTGGTGTGAAGGAAACCCTGTAGCTGAATATCAGGCAGGATGGACATGGACACACACATACACACACACACACACACACACACACTCAGACACACTCACATACCAAGCAGTGTGGCCACAGATGCTGCAAAGGAGAGTCTTGCAGCCTAAATCTATGGAGCTGGACTTGAAAAGGTTCCTTTCTTCAGCTCTCTTGACTTCTTGTCTCATCTTCCCAACCTCTCCCTGCCTTACTAGGGTATAGGGAACAAGACCAAGACGATTCAGAAGACAAGTAGTGACAAAATAAGTCCTAGAGGAGACAATGATTGGGAGATGACAAAGAAAACAAATCAAAGCAGCTTTATTGCAGTATTAAGTACATCCATATATCAAAGGCAGAGTTGAGCCATGAAATGCAACCAGAGAAGGCAGCCCTGAGATGGGTGATAGCTGAGAAGGAGAAATTATTCCAGGATGGGAATTAAAAAAAAAATCACAGAATGGAGAGACTGAGGCCTTGGGCTGGGCTCAAACCTAGGTGGAATCAGGGGCAGTTCCGTGAAGACTGTGGTCCCCCTGTTTTTATCTCGTAGTTCAAGACAGTTCCCAGCAAAAGGCAATGCACCCTTCTATCTGTTCTCTAGCCTAGCCCAACCTGAGTAAAGCAGACACAGAAAAGTTCCACTTCAAACAGGCCAATTTTCTCTGTTGGTTCTGCTAAGCACCACCCCTCCATGACTTGCTCAAAGGCTGAACAGCCAGCTTACTCTCAGTCCTTGGGGCTATGGATGAATATAGACCTGGAAATAGGTAGTCAGAGGTGTGAGAAGATAAGTCCCAGAAAGGAAAAACAGGAAACCCACAAAGTGGGTCACAGAAGAGGTAGACATGACCATAATCCTGTTCGTCCTCCCTGAAGCTTCTAGAACAGAATTGTTTCTTGGGGAGAAGACATGCTAGTGCAGGTCTTGTCACTGAACTGTATGCAGGGAAGCAGGACCTGGCTGTACACCCTGCCTTCCAGGGTGCCTAGAGCCCAATGTTGCAAGGCATAAAAGGGGTAAGTTCAGGCACTCAGCTGGTTTGGAGTCCACCACATCACATACCTGGCAGCTAGGGACGAGGGAGTTGGAGAAACAAATACAATCTGTTGCAAAATCCCCCTTTTCTGCAAGGAGGAGTGAAGCAATGGCAGCAGTGGCATCCTGGGAGGAATGGCTGCCTGGCTTAGCCCTGCAGCTTCTGCGCGATGGTGAGGACGGCCTTCAGGATAGGCATGAAGCTGGACACCTCGCTGAAGCTACTGCAGCTTACCACATGGGCATGCACTGCAAGGCCCTGTGCAAAATTTCCTGCATCCACACATCGGGCAACTTCATGGAGCCCAGCCAGGACAGGGGGTGAGAGCTGTGGAGGGGTTGACTCTTAGGTTAGTAAGCCCCTAGCCGAGCCCCTAGCCTGGCAGCCTGGAAAGGATAACAGGACTGAAGTGCCATAGCCTGGTCCAGAGGAGGTGTACATTTTGGGGGGTAGGGGAGGTCAGGGAGATGTATGGAAAGAAGAGACACTGGGCTTCCTTTGTCCACTGGTGGTGGTGAGAAGGCACAGGCAAGAGAGCACAGCCAGACACGGGTGGCTCACGCCTGTAATTCTAGCTATTCAGGAGACTGAGATCTGAGGATCACAGTTCAAAGCCAGCCGGGGCAGGAAAGTCCATGATCTCCAATTAACCACCAGAAAACCGGAAGTGGTGCTGTGGCTCAAGCAGTACAGCGCTAGCCTTGAGCTGAAGAGCTCAGGGACAGTGCCCAGGCCCAGAGCCCAGAGTTCAAGCCCCATGACCAAAAAAAAAAAAAAAAAGATCACAGCTAGGTACTTACTGTCCCCTCACAGAGCTTCTCATAGAGATACTCTAGACGTTGGGCTGCCTCCTCCAACTTCCTTTTTGTCTTCTGCAGGGAGAGAAATGGATTCTGATCCACTCCTAAGTCTAATACTATTGGGGACTATAAAGAGCCACAGTATATAAAAGCTAGAATGGCTCCATATTTCTTCATTTCAGAGGAGGAAGTGGAGGTCTACACATGGTAAGGGACTTGCTCAAGCTGACACAGCCAGAGAATGAACTGGTAGTTTTCCTTATCTCTGGTTTTACCCTCCCTCCAGTACTTCCTGCTGCCTGTAAGTCTCCATGTGCTTTGATCCCCCTACTAGGAGCTGAACCTCAGACTAGACTCCAAGTCCCTCCTCTACTCTGCAAGACATCAAAGAAGTATAGCACACAGTCAGCCTAACTAGGAACAGTCAGGGAACTGGTCTAAACCTGAAGCCAAGTGTTGAGAAGGGCATTAGGGGAGAACTCAAACTTACTAAGTCAGTTGCAGATAGGGAACAGCGCTGGAGAAGTGCCTCAAAGCTGACCTTCAAGGACTGATGCTCTGGAGGCAGCTCCTTCCTTTCCATCTCTTTAGAAGGTTGCTGTTGAAGTTGCTAGTAAAGGAGCAGGGAGAAAGGAAAGACAGGCAAGCTGCCCTCATGGTTCTCCTAAGATCTAGCCCTCAGAAACCCAGGGTCATACTCTTCCCTTTAGAACAGAGCAAAGAGGTCCTATTATAGTAAGGACATCTTCAGTTCTGCTGCTACCTGAGGAATTAGCCAAGCTACCACTCTTCTACACCCAAGCAAGGATGGAAGGTTTCCCAGTGGGGAGGAACATGTCTTCCCTGTTACCTGTAGGTTACGTTCTCCTGGAGCTCCAGGGGGAGCATGACTTGCACTGGAGACAGCAGGCTGTTTTGGCTCATGGCCAATGCTCATAAGTGGAGCAGTAATAGGTGCCAGAGGCATAAATGTCTCTGGCAGCTAAAGAGAAAAAAGGGACATGAGTCTAAACAGAGAGATGCCATAGGACCTGATTTGGGGAGTGATAGACAAAGGATATAGGAGAGTGAGTGGGAAGCTGGGAAATGGAAAGAGTAGGGAATGTGGATAGGCAGGAAAGAGGGCAACACTGAGGGTAAAGACTGATTGCAAGAACAAGGACAACGTGGGAAGGCTAAGGATAGGGCTGGACTCTGTAAGTAGGCGAATCCCAGGGAATTAAGGGAGTGAGTAGAGAAAGAAGCACTTGCCGGTCTCCTCTGGAGGTTTCCCCTGGGGCCTGGAGCAACCTGCCAGGAATCTTGAGGTCCTATAGAATAAAGACAGGGATTTTTAGGGGCATGGTCAGGAACATTAGAAATGTTTGGTCTAAGGGCTGGTGGCATGGCTCAGCAGTATCATGGAAGCCCAGCAAACATAAGGTTTAAACTCTAGTACCATCAAAATAAAATAAAATTTAAATAAACACACAAATGCTTGATCTTAAGTCTGGTTCAGTTATACCTTCCTATGCAGATGAGCCAAACTCCTAGCTGACACTCCAACCCACGGGAAAGGGAAGAATGTGAGGTACTAACCACAAGAAGGAAGTCATAGAAGGAAGACTTACCTGGACAAGGAGTCCAGATGCCAGCATTTGGGAGGGTACTAGAGGGTGGAGCATCTGGCCCTCCAGGAGGATAAGTCATTGGGAAAGGAGGAGAAAGTGCTGGAGCCTGGGAACTCAGAGGTCTGGGACCTGGTGGTCCCATAGGAGGTAGAGGAAGTAATCTAGGAGGTTCATGTAGGAAGGTAGAGCCACGCTGCATGACCTCTGAGGATTCCATGGGTGGAGGAAGACTAGAAAGAGGCCACATTCCAGGCAATCCCATAGAGTTTGGAACTGGAGCCTTTTGTCCTATCAGCTGTGGCTGAGATAAAGCTGAAGTAGAAAAGAAATGGGTTATTTGCCACCATAGAATTTGAGAGAGCTTCAGAACTCATCAAGGAGGAATAAGTCAGCAATGACAGAAGAAAGCCAGGTGTACTGGCATACCCCTGTATATCAGCTACTTGGAATCTGAAGAAGGGAGGATTCCTTGAATCCAGGTGTTCCAGACAAATCTGGGCAACATAGTAAAACATTACCTCAAAAATTAAAAAAAAACTCAACTGTTAATAGTAATGAGTAATTAATAATGTATATAGAGATTTATAATTTAGAAAGTACTTTTAACTATATTCCTTATTTGTCCCTCAAAATAATCCTATAGGACCAAAATGATCAACAGAAGTATTTTAACATACTGCAAAAAGGCTCAAAGCCTTCCAGCTAAGAGATAACATGAGGGATTCAATAAGGGATAGTATTAGGAATTCACTTAAACTTCCAAGTTATTTTCTTTAAAAAAAAAAACCAAAAAACTCAGCCAGGCACAGTGGCTCATGCCTGTAATTCTAGCTACTCAGGAGACTGAGATCTGGGGATCAAGTTCAAAGTCAGCCCAGGAAGGAAAGTCCATGAGACTCTTATCTCCAATAAACCACCAGAAAACTGGAAGTGGTGCTGTGGCTCAAGTGGTAGAGTGCTCACCTTGAGCTGAAGAGCTGAAGGACAGCACCTCGGCCCAGAGTTCAAGCCCCACGACCAACCCTCAACACCACCCCCTCAAAAAAACCTAACCCTTTTCTTTCTAGACATGAACAGATGGATTTAGGAGGCAGTATGTCTATCTTTCTGGAGATCTTTATGCTACACAGAGAGATCTTCACTCAATCACTCACCAGGCCTTACCCCAGGGCGTAAAGGCAAGGGCTGGGCTGCCTGGAGTGCAGGTGCCCCAGGAGCCCTGGAGTAACTAATCGTTTGTGTCATGGAGCCCTGAAAAGGGCTAGGATGGGAAGGTGGCAAAGGCATCACTAGTGAGGGCTGAGTTATGGCCCTTGGCCTTGAAGAGGAAGATGAGATCTGTAAAGAGAAAGAGGGTCAGCTCTTAGAAAAAAAGTAACTGAAGTAAGTAACTGAACTAAGAATAATATAGAAAATTAATGAAACAAAAACTAGTTTATTGAAAAGAGACAATAAAATTGATTCATTTTTGTAAAAACTGGTCATGATAAAAAGAGAGGGCTGAGGATGTAGATTGGAGACACAGCACATGCCTAGTAAGTGAGAGGTTTGGGGTTAGATCAATGCTGGGGAAAAAAAAAGATAAAAAGGGAGAAGACATTAGGTATCAATGCTAGAGATGCAAGAGGGGATATTACAGTAGACTTTGAAACCGCTAAAACAATACCAAGAAATAATGTCAGTTACTAAATTCAGTAAGTTAGAAATGGGAGCAATTCCTCAAATCCACAAACTTCCAAATGAAAGATAAGCAATATTCCTATAACCACTAGAGAAATTGAATTTGTATTAAAAAGCTCACTCCAAGTTGGGAGCCAATGGCTCACATCTGTAATCTTAGCTAATCCTCAGAGATCTGAGGATCACAGTTCAAACCCCCCTGGGCAGGAAAGTCCATTGAGATTCAAGTGGCAGAGAGCTAGCTTTGAGGGAAAAAAATAAGTTTAAGGACAGCACTCAGACTCTGAGTTTAAGCCTCAAACCTGTACATACACACAAAAGGGCATCCCAAGCCTAAATAGCCTAAGCGTTTTCATTGGAAAAATAAAAATTCAATGAATTATCAAAATTTAAAAATCTCTTCTAGAAAATAGAATGAGCATTTCCTAATTCATTTTATGAAACCACTATTATCCAAATACCAACATTGCACAAAGATAGCTCAAAATAAAACCACAGACTAATATTTATCATGAACATAGATACAAAACTCCTTGACAAATTTTTAACAAATCAAACCCAACAATGTGTATAATAATAATAATGTAATAATATTATAATAATGTGTATAAAATGCTAGTGGCTCAAACCTGTAATCCTAGCTCTTTAGGAGGCTGATATCTGGAGGATGGTGGCTTGAGGCCAACCTGGGCAAAAAGTCCATGAAACTCCATCTCCCAAATAACTGGCAAAAATCTAGGCTGGAGGCATGGCTCAAGTGACAGAGTACCAGATGAGCAAGCACACTGAACAAGCACGAGACCCTGTGTTCAAGCCCCAGCACCACCTAGTAATAATAATCTACAACCAAAAGGGGTTTATTCCACGACATGCGGGGCTGATCTAATACATTTTAAAATAAACCAATATAATCTACCATATCAGGAAGATGCAGAATAAAAATCAAATAAATTAACAAAGTTTTACCTGGTAAGCAGGCTGGGATCCCAGTCTATAAGATGTCTCTTTAGCATGGGGGGTAACTCCAACAACAACCCGGGAGAAGGGGAAAGGAGGAGCCTGTTGGCCCAAGACAGCAGAACCTTGAGCATGAAAAAGCCGATCTCTCAGCTGTTGAACTGATGGCTATAAAAGTGGTAGTAAGAGATGTTAGGTAAATTAAAACAAGAAACTATCTCCTAAAAGCCTGGCCTCCTTTAGCAAACTTCAGATGATCCTCTATACCTTAGCCACCTTAGGCTCAGAGTTCCCTAATCCATGCCCAACACCTGCATACCTCCCTCCTGGCTGTTCTTTCTGCTTGGAATGTCCCACATATGCAGATAAAATACTTCTCGGAGGTCCAGCTCAGCTTGTCTGGGCCACTGGAAAGCCTCTCTTGACTTCTCCAACAAACTCAGGGTCTTCCCTGAAATACCACAGTTCTTAGTATAAGTTTCTGTTACAGCTCTGCAAATTACTGACATCTGATCTCTCTCCATAGATTGTGAGCTGTCTGAGGATCATGATCCTATTTATCCTATGAGCTTCAACATTAACACAGTGTCTGAAACACTGAAGTGCTCAGCCTATGTTAAATGATGGAATAAAATGACTTGCTTTTTCACTTGGCCCCAATTACCTGAGCACAGTCACTGGGTAGGAAGCTCATAGCAGTAGATAGGCTGCCCTGAGCTGCAAGGAGGTTGGCATACTGGGTGATCCTGTATGTTGTGGTAGGACCTGGGGTCTCCCTGCCAGGACCCTGCAGTAGCTCCAAGCTTCTTCTAAGGACCATCACTTTCTCCATCAGGTCCTGTAGAGAAAATGGTGAGGGTAGCAACCTGTTGAAGGTATGTCCTGCTCTCTCAGTGCAGGTGGCTCATCAAGAAATATTCCACTATGGATAGAGAGGAAAGGCACCTTGCGGCTTCCCAGGTGAGTGCAGGAGGCCATGTTGTATTAGAGAGGTAACACAGAAGGACCACTTGGCCTCAGTTCCCAAGAGGTTAAGGTTGGGCTCAAATGGATCCACCAGTATTCAATTCGTGCATATATCTACCATCTCTTTTGGCTTTCTTTACCATTTCTACTAGAATATCATCAATCACACTCATACTAACTCTTCCAGGCAAGACTTTTGTCTCCTACCTTCATGTACACCCACAGAGCATAACTGAAATCCACCAAATGCTTCACAGAAACTAATAAAAAAATCCACACTCAAACTAATCAAACTACATAATCAAACTATAATGTGAAAGCAGCTACTGCTCAGTCTCCTTGGAGGAAAGGGATGGTATTTTGCCCTTGGGAGAAGATGCCAGACACTGAGGGACTTTTGTTCTTGGATAGGACCTTGGTTCCCACCTTCCCAGGACACCCCACCATTAGCCTCCCCTAAGAGCAGCCAGAACCCTGTGAAGACGTACCTGCAGAGCCATGGGGGATGTGGCCTGGGAGGAGTTTACACAGCACTCTACCAGCCGCTCCACACTCCCTGAGCACACGTAACAGAGTCTGGCCTCAGAGGTTAGTGCCTTGCTGCCCTCCTGCTCCATGCGAGTTCCCAGCATGTCTGTGGAGAGATGCAAACTTCATGGGTGGATTTAATAATGAGGCTAAACTTGACTTACAGTGAAGGCCCAAACTCTTGCATCAAGAAGTGACATGTGGGGGCTAGGAAGGTGGCTCAGTAGAGTGCTTGTCTTGCACATGCATGAGGCCCTGGGTTTGATTCCTCAGCACCCATAAGAAGAAAAAGCTGGAAGTGGTGCTGTGGCTCTAGTGGCTCTAGTGGTAGGGCACTAGCCTTGAGCTGAAGAGCTGAGGGACAGCGCCCAGGCCCAGAGTTCAGGCCCCACGACCCACCAAAAAAAAAAAAAAAAAAAAGTGCCTTGGCAGTGAGACTGAAGTTAAAGGTCCCTACTGGAAGCTGGGCATGAATTATAGTCCTTGGCCTCCAGGCTGAGCCTGAGGTCAGTACAGGCTGCAGGCCCAGCCTCCCAGAGGTCAAGCTGCCTCTCAGCTTCCTCCTTGCTGGAGCCACACCCAAACACTAGAGCCACACCTACCACAGAGCTCCGGAAATTTCTCTTGCCCTGAGTATGTCAGTAGCAAGGCCAATGCCTCTCTCCAGTTCTTCAGACTACAGGCACATACCAGATCCTTCCAATTCTTCTGCACGACACAGGCGAGAAGCTGTAATGGGCAGAGAAGGAAGGAAGCCCTCAGCCATCCTTGCAGCCCAGGCAGCAGGAGTCATACACAGGGACATGTTAATAAAGCCATCCAGGAGCAGGCCACTTGAAGAGGGCGAGCAGCGAGGCGGATGGTTAGAGTAGAAAGATAGAGGCAGACAGATCATTAGTCACAAGATGTGGGCTTCTACCTGACAAGGTCCAAGTAATTGCCTCCCTTTTTCGCCCGCCTGATTAGCAGTTACCGAAGAGATTTTGGTTCTCCTCTTGGTGAAGTAGCGCTCCTGTGTCCGCTTCAGCAAATCTGTACCCCCAGCCTGGGCCAGTATGATAGCTTCAGCAAAGCGCTCCTCCTTCAGACACAGCTCCACAGCAGGGCCCAGTTCCCCAAGCAGCAGAGCCTGGCTTAAGAGTCCATCGGTGTCTGCAGGCAGAGGCATCGTCTAGCTTCCAAATTAGCCTGTTATCCTGCTCTCACTTCCTGTCCCTGCAAAGCCAGTCAATGGCTCACTCCCTCTGTCTCCATATCACATGGCTTGCTTTGCTCCAAAAACTCTTAAGCTTCATTTCCTCAATAGCAAAATGGATTGGGATGCCCCGGGAATAACAAGGTCCAGTAGTACCTCTCTAAAGACAGGACTCAAAACCAGGGAGGACCTCATGTGGTATAGATATCACAGGTGTGGCATGTGCTGGCTCCACAGAGCAGGGTAAGGATTGGAAAACAGACCTTGGTAGAAGACCTTCCAAGGAAGGACTCATCCTGAGTCATTAACTCCCATTTCTTTTTTTTTTTGGGTCCAGTCGTGGGGCATGAACTCTGGGCCTGGGTGCTGTCCCTCAGCTCTTTAGTTCAAGGCTAGCGCTCTATCACTTGAGCCACAGCGCCATTTCTGGCTTTTTTTCTTTTTGCTTATGTGGTGCTGAGGAATCGAACCCAGGGCTTCATGCATGCAAGGCAAATACTCTGCCACTGAGCCACCTTCCCAGCCCTAACTCCCATTTCTTGTATGAGGAGCAAGAAATATTTCTCTTTCTTCTCCATGTTCCTCTACTTTAGCCCTATTATACTAAAATAAATCCTTCAAAACAAACAAAAGATCCAATGCATGAAAATCTACAACCAAAAGAGCTCTAACTGGTAAGAGACCCACCACTATTTAAGAAGATGGGAGAAGCCGGTGCCGGTGGCTCACGCCTGTAATCCTAACTACTCAGGAGGCTGAGATCTGAGGATCATGGTTCAAAGCCAGTCCGGACAGGAAAGTCCGTGAAACTCTTATCTCCAATAAACCACCAGAAAATCAGAAGTGGCACTGTAGCTCAAGTGGTAAAGCCCTAGCCTTGAGCTGAAGACCTGAGGGACAGCACTCAGGCCCAGGGTTCAAGGCCCACGACTGACAAAAAAAAAAGGAGGGAGGCAGAAAAAAGGGGACTGGGCCACAAGTCTAGGCCTATCTGCTCCCGAGCAGAGTTTCTCTCCCTCAGGTCCCAGGTACCTTCTGTGATGGGGATCTCCCATGGAGTCATGCTCTGAGGGACTAGCTCATCAAAAAAGGCTGAAGAAGCAGAAACTTCATCTGTGGTATGTTTGGAGGCCTATAGAAGGAAGGACAAATGTGACGATGTATGAAATGAATACCAAATAAAGAGAGCATACTTAGTCGCCCTCTCTGAGAACTCTACTGTTTGGTCCTTAGTGGGTAATACTAAAAGAATACCCAGTAAGGTTTAAGGAAAGTCCTAGTTATGGCTCAGGGACAGTTATGTTCACTCTTAGGCCAAAAGCTGATAGGCTCTGTGTCTTACTTTGGTTCCAAATAGTGAGTAATTTGAAAATTTCTGCAGAAGTTAATCATTTACTAAGAGCAAAGCAAAGAGCTAGCAAGGAGAAGATGCTCTAAAGGCAGGCTCCTATGCTACCCTAGGTCCAGTTGTCTAGGCTACCATACCTGACTGCCGAAGGTAGGTCGTCTGGTACTGTTGAGGTAATCTCCTTCAGGCTGAAGGCTCTCTCCTGACCCTACATTATTCTTCAGCCACATGCCCACCTGCAAAAAGTCTAATGAGTACCTCTCTTCCCACAGTAAAGTCAAGCAAGCCTTCGGCTTTCCTCCCACTTCCATGCCCCAACATCTGGACTCTAAGGTCCCTCATCCCTTTTATTGGGAACAAGCCTAACTTCAGAAGGTAAAAATATTCATTTATGAATTAAGTCCAGGAAGAAGTGTTCTAAGATTTCTTCAAGCAGAATTCTCTTATTTTCCATAATATAGCTATCTTTCAGATGTGAAAAGCACATACCTTCTTCTGAAGCTCATCTTTATCGTATCCTAACAGCTTTAGGAATTTCACTTTGGAGTCACGCTGTAAGGTCACCTAAAGAATCAGAGAATATACAAGAGTCTCCATTAAATGAATGTGAATGACCCTCATCTTTACACTGTGGTGGATATCTGTGCCAGTATACTCTTCAATACAGTTCTGTGTATTAGCATTATCCTGCTGAGGGCAGGATCATGCTACTTTTCTCTCTTTTTTTTTCCCCCCTCTGGCCTATGGGTAGTCTTAGCATAACCCTTTACCACTTTCTGTAAGAGTCTGACCTTCAATTGACCTCCTACCTCTGTTACCCTGGTAAGATGGTAAGAGTAAAATGTCAACTGTTTTGAGTGTGTGTGTGTGTACACTAGCACTGACGCTTGAACTCTAGGCCTTGAGGCTTTTTCACTCACCAGTGGTGTTCTATCATTTGAGCCACACCTCCACTTTCACACTTTCAGCTTTTTTTGTGTGCGAAAATACCGTTCAGAGGGGTTACAATTACATGGGCAAGGTAATTTTTGTTGGCTAATTGAAGAGTCTCTTGGACTTTCTTGCTAGCCTGTCTTCAAACTGAGATTCTCAGATCTCAGCCTACTGAATGGCTTGCTTGTGATTGGCAAATTGCATTTGTCCTGGAGCTATGTAAATTACAAATAACCGGTGTGGATGCCATGTTTAGGGCTTCTCTGGTTGTAGTGACTTTTGTTATTGAACAGTTCCCTTGCAGGGACACGGAAAGCGAATGATGCTTTGGGAGAAGGTGGATTGTTGGTTCCTGTGATCAAGAGGCTTCTAGCCAGGGCAGCTTGCCCATATCATGTCCTTGTATCTCAGAAGCCTTTGAAGAGCTGAGGAAGGGCAATGAATTGCTGCAAGGTATGCTGAAAGGACTTCCATAGGAGTCTTGCTGATGCTACCTTGAGGACAAGCTGTGGTCCCTGTCCCCTATCCATCTGAGGACACTGATGACAAGAATGACCTATGTAGTTTTGTGAGTCTAAATAGTCAAGTCTAGTGTAGTTGAGAAGATTCCTAGCAGAGCTTTCCTGGAGACAGTAAACAAAGTCAGCTTCCTATTCAGTGTCCCAAGACTTCCTGAAGTTCCTTTCATATGGGTCAGCTGGCCTTGGCCATTCATTATTCCACATGAAACATGAACTCTGACCACAGTTTTTCTCATAGTGTTTTTGGGCTGGCTCCTCTTACTCTGCTCTTCCTTGGGAAATGTTCCACCATATTCAGCTTTAGAAACCTTCACAGAGAGTACAGGTGGTTCATGCCAATAATCCTAGCTATTCAGGAGGCTGAGATCTGAGGATCATAGTTCAAAGCCAGCCTGGGCAGGAAAGTCTACAAAAACACTTATCTCCAATCAACAGCAAAAAGCTGGAAATGGAGCTGTAGCTCAAGTGATAGATTACCAGCCTTGAACAAAAAACTCTAAGGGACAGTGATGCAGAGAGAGAGAGACAGACACAGACACAGAGCAAGCAAGCAAGAAACCATCATGGGGCCAGTTGCCAGTGGCTCATGCCTATATTCCTAGCTACTCAGGAGGCTAAGATCAGAGTATCTTAGTTTGAAGCCAGCTGGAGCAGGAAAATATGAGACATTCTTATCGCCAATTAATTAGCTTTTTACTAAAAAGCTGAAAGTGGAGGTACTGATCAAAGTGACACACCATCAAGTTTATGCAAAGGCCTGAATTTCAAGCTCCAGTATTACTGGCACAAAAAATAAGAAGGAACGAAGGAAGGAAGGAAGGAAGGAAGGAAGGAAGGAAGGAAGGAAGGAACAGAGGGAGGGAGGGAGGAAAGGAAGGAGGGAGAATACAGTCACCAAAGGCTGACTTCCTGATCAATCCTTCTATTTTCTTTCCCACTCCTCAGCTTATATCCTATTTATATCAAAAATATCATTTCTTAAAAGATCTTCCCAGATCATTTCAAATTCTTTTGTCTCCCAGTTCCTAATGTGTACCTTCATAAATCTATACTATATTTGAAGCACATGGCTTTCTTTTGCATTTTTCTTTATAATTCCCAAAGTTACACAGTCTTTCCACCACCTGACCAGTCAGTTTCTTTCCTTTCTTCTTTTAGATCTCTCATTTGCTCACTTTCTTTAGCAGGTGTAGCACTCCAACTTGACACTATGTTAGAACTGGAATGGAATCTCTGCCTCCAGAATATAATGGCACCTGAACCCTGAGACACAAAGATTTACCTTGGGTTACCTGAAACAAACTCAAAGCGTTTTTATAATCATGTGCCCTTCCAACTAATCTTCCTTCCCTTCTTTCTCTCTCCTTCTTTTTTCTTCCTATCACCTATCTATCCTCTGGCATGATACTATGAAATCCTTTACTTTGGCTCTGATATCAGCAATAGGGATTAATGAAAAAGAACTTCTCTTGTACTCCCATCTTCACAAGTGGCCTCCAACCTTCTGGTAGAACGTGAAGATTCTGTGTCAAAAGACACAGGAAAAACCAATATGGCTTAGTTAGGCCTTTTATAATCTGGGTTACAGTGTGGCTGTGTACCTCCTGCAACTGACAGGCATTAGAGTTCTGAGCTTTCAGGAAACATCTCTGAACAGCCTCCTACCTTCAGGAACTCCCAGAGCATCTTTTCACTTGGCAGTGAAGCTTGCTGACTCTTGTTCTTACAATAATTCAAGAGATTTCCGGATCCCAAGGCCTCCTGCAGCTCAGCTGACTTCATCAGGAATTCAGACTCTGTGGTGACTTGACTCAGGAAGACAAGGCGGGAGCAAGGCTGTGTCATCTGCTGGACAGGGGTGCTGGGAAGACCAAAGGTAACCAGCTTCCCCCCAAACTGGTGAGAAAAGGTAAGAAGAATAAAAGTTATCCTCAAGCCAAAAGCTAATACCAAGTCAAGATCACAGGGAAGGCTATAAATCGGTCAAGACTAGGATAGGAACTCAGTAAAAAGAGAATTCCTGGAGGTGGAATATGATACTAAATTAAGTACTAAATGTGTTCCATATCCAAACCAGTCCTGCATTCTTAGTGTCACTAACTTAACTTAAAATGTCACTACATAGGACTCATTTTCTCCTTTCCTGTTCTGGTACCACCAGTCTTCCAGCACCTCACCTAAACAAGGTATATTATCATAATCTATACCCAGTATAGTTATGTCTTCTCTCTTCTAGCTCAAAGTCTCTCATATTGAGCCCTCCACCCCATTTTGTGCTAGCACAACTCAATTACTAGAACAGTTGGCTAGCCTTCATTAGTTTCCCTCCTCTATCCCCTTCTATTCCACCTATTGCTTCACCAAACCTGTTCCTACTTAGGAGCTTTCACAGGTCACTGCACGGTGCTTACACGCCTCTGCCTGAATTGCACTAAACCCCACAAAATCAGAGCCAAGCCTATTTCCCCAGATGCTCTTCCTCTTCACTCATTTAAGTGATTATATCATATTCTTAAATATCCAGTATACTCCTGTTTCTATGCCTTTACCCACAAAACCAATTGGTTTTCACGCTCAAAGTCTTTGAACATAGGAACGACAGAATAATATTGACTTTTTCTTTCTTTGTATTCCTCGCAACTCTCCAGATATGTGAGGATTAGAGACATCTCAGGTAAAATCTCAGGATGCTACAAACAAGAGTTCTAAAGCAATTTCTCTTAGACAGCTCCAGCACAGCAAGCAGGGTAAAGGGTGACAGCATCAAAAGAAAATCTGGAATCACTTGTCAGCTTGGGAGATGCAATGAGACTTCACCCAAGACAGAGGTGGTGAGAATAATCCTGAACTCTGCTCCTTACCAAGCACATGAGAGGCTCCCATATCCAACCATATCCAACCCATGGCACTTACAGCAAATGAAACACCTGCTGGCCTTCTGATCCATTTGGGAGGCTTTTTTAGGGGAGGTGTCAATGATGCCTGAGCCACTTGCTCTGGCACCTGCAGTGGTGGAAGGGGCTGTCCTTTGCTGAAAGAAGAGGAGATCTGGGCAGAAACAACACCTGTATCACAAACCTGATTAGTCAAGAACTCTACCTACAAATTCCATTTTAAGAGGGATCCTTGAGACATCCAGTTTAATCTATAAATGCAAGACTGCCACTTTTCAGGAGATGAGGATGGGACCAAGGGTGAGAGGGGGATTTCCATGCAGGAAGCTCTTGGGAAGCCTACTACATTGACAGCCTAAGTGTGATACAAAATGAATCTACAACTGAGGGGGGAGATAAAAGACAGTCTATATTGCTGAGAGAATGGTCCCAGCATGGAGGTCTAATGTCCCTGAAATACTACATAGAACATCCAGTAACAGGAGGCGAAGGTCTCCTTCTATTTGTGGCAGAAACTGACATCAGAAAGATGGACACAGGAGCACTGGGTACAGCCCTCCAATTCCCCGTGTTTAGTCTCTCTTCAACAGCCCCCACTTCTTCCCAGGTCACATAGTCTTCTCTTACCCCCATACATAGTCCCTTCCCTCGAGCACTCCCCACCAAGCCCCTCAAACCTGGTCAGCCTGTCCCATGTGCTGGACTTCCCAGCTCCTCCCCATCACAGAATACAAACTGATCCAGCCATCGAAGGAGGCAGCAGAGAATGCTGGAGGGTTCCGAGGACACCACTGCACATCAAAGCACCAGCTGCTGTCTGTGGGTAGTGTATATACCACCTATCATGTAGAACATAACTGTGAGGGGATCATACAGCTCTGGAACCCTGAATTAGCCGAGGCCACCTGAAACATGCAGCTGGGACCCCACCACCATCTCATCTCCATCCAGGCATACCCACAAAAGGGCCACTCACCTCACTGCTACCCAGGTTCCAGCAGAAGATCTGGCTGTCCTTGGCACTACTAAGCAGCAGCTCAGAGTCAGCTTGGTTCCATGACATTGATAAGATCCCTCTAAAAGGGAAACACCTATTATGAGGAAGCTGGCCTCTCAGCTAAATCTCAGCCCTATAAAATGAGTGGTCATATTTCATTTCACAAATGAGAAAAAGGAGGCTTTGAAAAAATGAAAATCCCTTTCAGATACCTGCATAGCCACAATACAAGCCAAACCCCAGAGGCTAAGAATTGTGTGCTGCTCTTCTTGCCTTCTAGAGATCACTGCTAAATGGCCTGCTTTTCACCAATCAGAGTAGAAGTATGTAAAAGTATGAATCACACAGAGCAGAAGTGTGTAAAAGTATGAATCACACAGAGGAGAAGTGTGTAAAAGTATGAATCACACAGAGGAGAAGTAGAAGTGTGTAAAAGTATGAATCACACAGAGAAGTGTGTAAAAGTATGAATCACACAGAGCAGAAGTGTGTAAAAGTATGAATCACACAGAGGAGAAGTGTGTAAAAGTATGAATCACACAGAGGAGAAGTGTGTAAAAGTATGAATCACACAGAGGAGAAGTGTGTAAAAGTATGAATCACACAGACACCTATCCTCCTGGTGCTTTCAGAACAGAAGCAGAAACACTGAGGACCTAACCTTCAAAGTCCCTAAGAAGGTATGAAGGCCTCTCAGCTAGAAAGAGCAGGTGGTGGAACCACTTCCTCTGCTGAGGGTCCAAGGACTACAGCTCCGGGGCAGATCTGTTCACGAAGAGGTAGTAACCAAGCTGCTTTAATTAATGGGAAGTCTTGGAGGAAGCTACCTAATCACAAAGGGAAATGAATATTATCCTCAGATCAGATGCTAGGGAAACTCCTAGCAGTACTGGTATACTTTGACTCAAAGGACCACATGTTAAAGGCTTGGTCCCCAGAGAGGTGTTTACTAGAATGCAGCAAAATCTTTAAGCAGTAGGACCTAGTTATTGGTCACTCAGAGCACACTTCCTCCTTTCTTTTGCTCCCTGGCCAGGAGGTTAACCATTTTCCTCTGCCCTGTATTGTGCCATGATTTGCAGCCTTAATACAGGTTCAAAAGCAATGGGGCTAAAAAATCATGAACTGACATCTCCAAAACTGTGAACTAAAATAAACCACTTTAATTTTATTTATATATTGTTTTTTGTGCCAGTCCTGGGGTTTGAACTCAGGGCCTGGGTGCTGTCCCTGAGCTTTTCTGCTCAGGCTAGCACTCTACAACTGTGAGCCACAGTTCCACGTCCAGTTTTCAGGTGGTTAAATGAAATAAGAGTCTCACAGACTTTCCTGTCTGGGATGGCTTCGAACTGCAATCCTTAGATCTCAGCTTCCTGAGTAGCTAGGATTACAGACATGAGTCAACTGTGCCCAGCTAACCTTTTTAGTTTTAGAAATTGATCATGTCACTAGTTATAATAGTGATGGAAAGCTACTACAGAGACTAGAAATTGGTTCAAATGTTTTTCATTACCCCACCCCCAACTCCCATCCCCAGAAGTTACATGGACTTGGCAGGCTCTTCTCCATAACCTTAGGGTCTAAAGGAATGTCTCTTGGTTAGGGCTGGAGCTAGTGCCCACTCTACAATGATTTTGAAGCCAGAGAGGATGTTTGGTAGCTAAAGTGAGATGTCAGTTGCTTCGAGGTCAGTTGTGCCCTGCAAGCTCCCAGAAGAGGTGGGCTGTATTTAAGATGCTACCTGCTGTGGTTCTCTAGCACTTTCAGAGGTGAAGAAGCAAAGCGCAAATCCCACAACTGAATCACTGGGAGTCGGTCATCTTCTGAGCATAGCACTAATTGGGTGGCTATGTCTGGGTGCCAGGCCAGGCAGGAGCAATTCATCTGTGAATAAAACAGGTCACACTGAATAATGTAATCTGATTCTCTGATTATGAACTTTTGTTTCTCAGTAGGAGTGGAACCACTCTGAAGGTACTTTTTGTGTCTCTTCTGTATTGAGAATACCATAGCTATCAGGAAATAAGTGATAGCCATAAATAGGTAAGCTTCCAGATCAGCTCTATTTAGCTTCCCTAAGCTTCTCTCCACCCTCCTGCCCCCTGCTAGTCCTGGGGCTTGAACTCAGTGCCTGGTGCCATCCCTGAGCCTCTTTGTGCTCAAGGCTAGTGTACTACAACTTGAGCCATAACACCACTTGTGGCTTTTTCTGAGTCGTTTATTGGGAGATAAGAGTCTCACAGACTTTTCTGTCTGGGCTGACTTGGAACCACAGATCTCAGCCTCCTGAGTAGCTAGGATTACAGGCATGAGCCACCTTCATCTGGCAGCTTTTACTCTTAATAGGAAATCTGCTAACACTCAAATGTGGATTCCTGGCCTCGGATTCCACAGCCATTCATTTCCTTCCAGAAGCCCCAGCAGCTTGTCATCAGAGAGAAGCCAGGGCCCCAAACCCTGAGCTCTGGCCTCTACCACTCACCTTGCTGCTGTGATCACTGACTTTAATGATAGGCTCGTTCTTCCTGAGATCCCATACAATTGCCTTGCCGCTGGGGTGAGCAGAAGACAGAATGTGCTGGACTTGGCAGTTCCAAGCAAGTGCCTTGATGTCTTCTGAGGGCTGCTGAGTTAGGATAGCAAG
Source organism: Dipodomys ordii (assembly GCF_000151885.1). Taxonomy (NCBI): domain Eukaryota; kingdom Metazoa; phylum Chordata; class Mammalia; order Rodentia; family Heteromyidae; genus Dipodomys; species Dipodomys ordii. The sequence continues at coordinate 4,110,264 of NW_012267252.1, forward strand.
GAAGAACAACTTGTCACTCCCTGGACCAAGTGGCACTTGCCCTTCCACTGCTCCCAACTACCCACAGCAAACCCATGAGGCTCGATAGTCCCAGGAAGGGAGCCAGGAGTTAAATTTTCACAGGGAGATCATTTGGCATATTGGTGTCAAAGTGAGGTAGATGTGTGTGTGTGTGTGTGAACGTGTGCACATGTGTGTCTAAGAGAGAGAGACAGAGAGAGAGAAACATCTGGACGCAAATGTAAGGATTCAACTTACATTAAAAATAGCCCTCTTGGGGCTGGGAAGGTGGCTCAGTGGTAGAGTGCTTGCTTTGCATGCATGAGGCCCTGGGTTCGATTCCTCAGCACCACATAAGCAGAAACTAAAAAAAGCCAGAAGTGGCACCGTGGCTCAAGTGGTAAAGTGCTAGCCTTGAGCTGAAGAGCTGAGGGACAGCACCCAGGCCCAGAGTTCAGGCCCCACGACTGGACCCCCCCCCCAAAAAAATAGCCCTCTTGCGGGGTGGGGAGTGGGGATGGGAAGGGATGGGAAGGGGAAACAAAGGAGGAGGCAACAATGCTTGATAAGAAATGTACTCATTATCTTGCTCATGTAATTGTAACCCCTCTATATGGTATTTTCACAATAAAAAATAATAAAATAAAAATAGCCCTCTTGTCTAGGACAAAGAGAGAGGGAAAAGAGAAGGAAAGTGAAGGAGAAAAAAAAAGCTTGAATACCCAAGACCCCCAGAAAGAGGAGTGAGGCAGAAACAGAAAACAGTGCTACTTTCAGGGCATACAGTGCTGAAATCCATACTTACCTCATGATACTATGAGCGTAAGACAGAGAAAGGCCAGGAAGTATAAAAGATGGGACCAGTCACAGACTTACAGAGATGCATAGAAATAAGATGCACCAGATCTCAAGTACATATGAGAGCCACAGATGGAGACAAGGCTGACCCACCCCACCTAAAGGACAATAGTATGTCCAAGGTCCTTCTTTCACTTCATCTCCACTGCTCTGGACGTGTCCAACTCACACAACCTATAGTGTTATGTCACTCCTACTCCTTTCTCAGTGTCTTTTGCTCCAATTGCCACCCACTCCACACACACACCCTTCATCCTCCTTCCAGAAGATCTTTGAACAGCTGTCTGCTCCACAGACAGCAAAACTCCCAGCCCCACCCTCCATCCCAGCTCTTCTCTAGCAGGTGGCATGTTAATCTGTGGGGTTTTATTGCCCTCCAGTGGTAAAGACTGAAATCTCTTGTGCTCTGGCTGGTTGCAGAATTCAAGACTTAACCTGGGACGGCTGCCCAACAGGTTACAGCAACCCCAGGTCAGCCTCCTCACCTGTGACTTGGATCCTGGGGTCATTGGAACACTCAGGTTATTCAAATCCCAAATGAAGATTTCAGAATCACTAGCTCCTGAGGCTAGGAGGTTGCCCTGTGTGAATAAAAGGCATTTGGAAGTGTGCTATCCCAGAAATAGAAGAGCAGGAAAGGGAGGAGACCCGCATGTGGGATAGTTAAAGTTTCCCATTACAACCTCAAAAGGGTTCAGAATTTCAGCCTGGAGGTATAAGCAAATGCTTCTATTTAGATCTGCTGCTCCATGGCTTGGCTATATTTAATTAACGGAAATTAGTACCTGGAAAGGGTTAAAGTCGAGAGCCCTGACAGCCCCTGTGTGCTTCTGTCTCTGGGCAATCACAGGTTCCTTTCCCGAAGACAGGATGTGGGTCACATTGTATAGAGTAAGCATGCCATTGTCCCCGCCGCCTGCAATAACCCCAGAGCTTTCCAGAAGCCCATTGCCAAAGCTCCCCCAGATCAGCTTGTGAAACCTACAAAGAGGAAGAACTGGTATCAGCACCAACTTCTGTCCATGTCTGCATGCAAAGGGCGTCTTTGTCAGGTTCTGCCACTATGCTGGCACCCTCACCCTCAGACAGGCTCTGCCTAGCACCTTCATTGTCCAGAAAAGGAATGTCTCCTTTGCCTGGTTCTGACTGTCCTCTGGGAAAAAAAATATTCCATCTGTGTTACACGAGAAGCCAGGAAGCCCCTGCCTCTAACTTATATGAATATTTGTTTGTTTGAAGAAGATACTGAAGCCAGGCATAGTGTCTCAAGCCTTAGGAGGGAGAGATCAGGAGACTGTAGTTGGAGGCCAACCTGGGCAGAAAACATAGTGAGATTCTATCTTGTCCAATGGCTAGGTGCAGCAGTGTGCACCTGTCATCCAAGAGACACTGGGAAGCATAAAATAAGAGGATTCCAGTCTAGGCTACCCCAGGAATAAAGCAAGACCCTACCTTGAAAGTAAACAATCCAAAAAGGGAGTTGGCAGGGTGGTTTAAGTACCTGCCTAACAAATGTGAGGTCCTGAAAGAAATTGAATCCTATGAGCACTCTATTAGGTGATTTACATGTACTAGCTGGCTTCCAGTTCAGCACTCCGTAGGTATTATTATTATCCCCATTTTCAACTAAAGAAACAGGCTTAAAGAAATTGTTAAACTGTTGTTCACACAACTAGAAGTTCAATCTCATTTTATAGCTACAAAATAGCAGAGTCTAGATTCATATTATTCTAAAGCTTGAGTCACAACATCAAAAAATACTTCCTCTCATTGTGAGAAGACCAAGACTCTCTTGTGCCTGATTCAAAGCAGCCTCCATGAGAAAGGCCAATTGCTGTCCTTTCCTCCTTCAAATTGGAAGTGAGGAAAAAAAAACTTGAGGCCTTCCCTATGCTTTGACTTTTCCATGTGTCTGGCTCACTGCAGCTGTCGTGAGCAATGGGCCAGCCATACAAACATGGAAGCATGAAATGCTAGGTGCATTAGCACCAAGGAACTGGAAATACTTTCTGGCTTTCTGGGGATACGTCCAAAAGGACAGTGCCAGTCAAAAGAAATGGATGTGCCCTGGATCCTCTGTCAACAAGTATGGGCCCCCTGAAAAGCCCCTTGGGAAGCCTGGCAGGGCATCTACCTCCTACTCTACAGTGGCTAGCCAACAACATTTTCACAGTTCTTCAGATAAGCCAGATTTCCACACAAAGTGATTTCACAATGAAATATTTCCACACTCTGGGAATAGTGGGCAAAGAATGGAGTGGTATGATAGGACAGAAATTTGTTTGCCAAGCGTTCATACAGAGCCAACCTGGCAAGTTGCAAACCAACCACTAGTCAGGCTAGGCCAGCATCTAAAGCAGAACAGCAGAATGGACACAACAGTAGCTCTGGTGCTACCTTCAAGCAGAGGTTTAGGTAGGCAGGAGCACTGATCTTCATGTAAAAGAAGAAGGCATATTGGCTCAAGTGGCTGGCATGTCACCCAGGGACTAAAGCAGCCAGAGATGCCAATTAACAGATCATACAAGAGATACAGTGTATGGCTAGTGCAAATACTCACACAGGCTTGCAGATATTTCAGTATGGTCAGAGCACATGACATCCAGATCAAAGTAAAACGACCTAAGCCCTTAAAAGTCTCCAAAGGGTTAGAGAGGTGTTACTTCAAGGAGCAAACTGCATAACCTAGAGTGTTACAAAATAAGTTTCTTTTTATATGCACAAAAAGTTTATTTGTGCTGTTACCTGCCTTGCAGGAGGACATGTTAGTCAAGTTAAGCAAGGAAGGAGACTATCACTCAGTGGGCTCAAGGAGTGTCAATCATCTCTGCCCTCCAGTGGACAGGAAATGAGATAGTCATGGGGGGAGAGGAGTAGCAGGGAGAAAATATGACAAAATGGTGATAAATTGATATAGCTAAGTAAAGGTCACAATTGTTTATTATACTCTTCTATAGTTTTCCTGTAAGTTTGATTTTTTTAAAATATAGTTAACAAACAAAAATGATAGAATATCTTGAAAATAGGAAATGAGAGGCACAGGGAGGAGGGACCTCTTTTTGTTGATGAGACAGAATCTCATTATCGCAGGCTAGCCTGAAAGTTATGATTCCCCTGACTTAGCCTCTCACATGCTGAGATTACAGGTATATACTACCATCCCAACTTGGAAGGGGTGAATTTTTAAAAAACATGAGAATAGAGCTGGGAAGGTGGCTCATTGGTAGAGTGCTTGCCTTGCATGCATGAGGCGCTGGGTTTGATTCCTCAGCACCCATAAGCAGAAAAAGCTGGAAGTGGCGCTGTGGCTCTAGTGGCAAAGTGCTAGCCTTGAGCTGAAGAGCTGAGGGACAGCGCCCAGGTCCAGAGTTCAGGCCCCATGATAAACAAACAAAAAACAAAACAAAACATGAGAATAATTCTCTGCTAACACACTAATGGCAATGATAACAATAATGACAGCTATACTAGAAATTACATAGCATTTCAGAATGATGGGTAGTATCTAAGGGACATACCGGTTCATTGATTCCCACCAGACCTCATAGAGCAGAATGTCCAGAAGTATATCATCACATTTGTAATAGAAACTCCCAAGTGATTACAAGTATTCAGGGCTGGAAGTACTGCACTATGTATATCAAACTGCATACTGGCTTAGAGAAAGAAGGGAAGACAATGAATTTCAAAAAAATAGAACAAGGCTGGGAAGGTGGCTCAGTGGTAGAGCGCTTGCCTTGCATGCCTGAGGCCCTGGGTTCGATTCCTCAGCACCACATAAGCAAAAAAAAAGAAAAAAGCTGGAAGTGGCGCTGTGGCTCAAGTGGTAGAGCGCTAGCCTTGGGCTGAAGAGCTGAGGGACAGCACCCAGGCCCAGAGTTCAGGCCTCACGACCGGACCCCCCCCAAAAAAAAAGAACAAAATGAACAGAATAATCTGATAAATGTAAAATCAGGATAGTAAGCCAGTGACATTCATCTGAGACTAGGATTTAGCACCTTATGATTAGAAATATCTGCAATATAGACAGGAAGAATGACAGGAAAGTAAAACAGGCTGGGATGGGGCCAGGGGGACCATTCTTCAGATCCCGGGGATTACTAGTCATGTTGGGATCTTTCTGAAGAAATCATCTTGGATAGCTCAGTATATAAGACACCTACTTCTTTCTGTTCCAGTCTCAATTAGTGACTTACTGGAAACTCAGTACCACAAATGACAGGTGGAGGTACCATGACTAAGCTGTTTATTGAGATGGAGGTCCTGCTAAAAAGTCTAAAAGGGGTCTTGCTAAAAAATTCATCCCTTCCAAATCAGGCCTGGTGATATATAGATATAGATATAGATATAATCTCAGCATGTGAGAGGCTGAGTCAGGGGGACCAGGACTTTCAGGCTAGCAGAGCAACAGAGCACTTATCCAACAAGAACAAAATAATAGGTTTGATCCTGCACATCACATGTTCACTATATTGTTTATTTTGACCACTAGTTCCAAGTGCCAGCAAAACAGGCAGGCAGATGAGGTGAAATTCAGTACTTGTATTTCAAAGTCCAAAGTCCCTTCAATATTGTTGGCTGTAAGACTAATTGTCACCCTTGAAAAGTTCTTAAGAGACAAAGACTGACCAAAAACAAAATGAAATGTTGGATGCAAATTCTGCTTGGTAATCCTGAAGTTTTTAAGATAGCTCCTTCATTTAACTGGACTGATACTGTTGCTTATCTTGTTGAGAACAAGAGCCCTTTCCTACTTCCCTCTTCTTATCTCCAGGGTATAAGAATTAGCTCCTTCCTGGGGCTGGAAAGGTGGCTTAGTGGTAGAGCACTTGCCTTGCATGCACGAGGCCCTGGGTTCGATTCCTCAGCACCACATAAGCAAAAAGAAAAAAGCCGGAAGTGGCATTGTGGCTCAAGTGGTAGAGCGCTAGCCTTGAGCTGAAGAGCTGAGGGACAGCACCTAGGCCCAGAGTTCAGGCCCCACGACCAGACCAAAAAAAAAAAAAAAAGAATTAGCTCATTACTTTCAAGGTCCTTTCTGATATGCTTACAGAAAGCCTAAGAATATCCCATTAAAATTATGGACAGATCCTCAAATGCCCATTTCTCAAAGATACAGGTACAGGAAATATGAAAGATGTGAACACTGCACAGCAAAGGATAGTATTATAAAGAGATGCAGGAGCTCAGGGTGAACATTAAGAGACCTTTCATTATTAGGGCAAACAACACAAAAACAGAAGAGAGTCTTCTGCCTGAATATTTAACTAAACTCTTATAGAGACCAAGAAATGCACAAAGGGTTCATCAATGATCAGTTGGAAGACTATCTTCTAGACCAGTAATCTCTAAGGTAAGGTGGGCAAAATAATTCACCGGGCTATAGAAAAAAATATGTATATGTATATAAAATCTAAAAGTATATAAAACATAGGTCATTAATAGTATGGTAATACATGCTTATTATTTATATTGAATATAATTTGACCATGATACATTTATACATTTTTTTCTGATAGTACAAAAAGTTACAAACCATTGCTTCTGACTGTAAGCTCTACCTTTTCCAAACCTCTAAGGAACAGAGAAAGCTTGGTGTGGTGGCTTACACCCTAATGCTACTCAGAGGGTTGAGGTGGGAAGATTATCAGTTCAAGGCCAGCCTGGTCAACCTATCTATACCAAATTCTAAAAAGAAAACCAGTGGGATAAAAGAAAAAAGGTAGGCTTTAGACACAGATAAGTCTAGACTTAAATTCTAGCTTCTGAGTTTCTCATACTTCCTAGGTAAAATGGAAATACTGATACTTATCAATAGAGTAATTTTGAAGAATGAGTATAGTATAGACGGCTTCCAGTATACTAAGTATTTGCTCAGTGAATGACAGTACTTTGTTTATCAGGCCTTCAAGACCTCCTTCATTGTAAGTTCTTCTACCAACCAATAAGGAGAAGAATGAATGATCTTTCCTCATTGCTGTTACACAATATCACCCATGAAGTGAGCATCCAATCAGCACCTAATAGCAATGAGGAGAGCACCTTTCACTCTCCTCCTTGTTGGCAGACAAGTGTGATATTGTGTAACTCTGTTATCTTCACAAATGCCAAGGGAGGAAGGGTTTAAAAACAACCCCAAGTACATGGAATTCTAGGCTTGTGTGAAGCGTGGTTATCACATGCCTTCTGCCTGCTGCTGCTGCTGCTGAAGATGATAACCAGGAAGGTGGAGGGTGGGCTATTTGTTTTTAAATCCTTTTGCAAAGTATGCCCAGGATTACCTTTTTCTCAGAAAAGCTACCTTTTCCCCCCACTGTGGCCTTATAATCCCTGAGATATATTCACTACTCCCAGGATTCCTCATCAGTGTCTGGGTCAAGATCTTCCCTGCACACTCATTTGTAGTGCAGAGTACCTGTTTGAAGAAGAAAGGACTCCTTTGTGTTTCAAGTGCAGAGAAGGGTCCCTGAAATCAACCTCAAAGATCTCCAATGTGCCATGGGTGCTAAAGGAGGCATCGAGCTGCTGAGCAGATGTTCCTAGGCATAAGAAAAAGTAGAATATAAGCAGCAATAGTTATAGATATAAGGAACAAATGGGTTAGGGAATGCTCCATAGAGTAGATGTGCCTGGCCTTGAGCCTTAGTCCATGATAGTTGCCAGGTACCCTAAACCACCTACTATCTCCCTTGTTTATATTGTGAGCCATCTCACCTAGCTAAAGATTTCTCTGATCTCATTCACAAAAGAATTCTAGATGCTGTGTCTCCCCTCAACCTATATATTTCCAGGGCTTCTAGTCCACAGGATCATCTTACCTGTGGCCAGATACACAGGATACTGGCTGGCTGGGCTCCACACTTGGACAGCTGGCTGCTCAAGTTCCTTCAGCTTCATGGTGAATCCTGTAGGTGGCAGGAAACTAACATGGCCTTGGCCTACTGAAAATAGAAACTAGTAAGCATAAGAGCCAGATCCAGGGAACATCCAGAAACACGAGATCTTGTTTCTCTCCAACATGAGATGGGGCAATTCAGGGCAACACAGGGTGACTTAATGAACTGTAAAAGTAAAGACAGTCCAGTTACCCTATTACTGGAATCTAATTTTTTAAAAGTTAACTCTTTAGACCTTATCTACTCAGGAGGTTGAGATCTGAGGATCGAGGTTCAAAGCCAGCCTGGGCAGGAAAGTCTGTGAGACTCTTGTCTCCAATAAAACACCAGAAAACCGGAAGTGGCACTGAGCTGAAGAGCTGAGAAACAGTGGCCAGGCCCAGAGTTCAAGAACCATGACAAAAAAAAAAAAAAAGGTCTCTTTCTCCACACTCTTTTGTTCTTCATGTCAATTGTTTTTCACCTAGGGAAATGGTACCTCTATCTACTACCTCTAATCCCCTAGTTGTTCAGCCCAGAAATCTGAAAATTATCCTTGATCCCTCCTTCTCCTTTACTGTTTCTAATACATCATTTTGGCTCCCTTTTTTATGTTTACCTCTGAAATGTTAGTCTGTCTACTTTCTATGCCCAAAGCTCCCAGCCTATTGGAAGATATCATCATTGCTCACCTGGATTACTGCAGTAGTCTTTAACTAGTTGTCTCCTTGCTACTCATGGAATCCCCCAAATCCTTCTCTACATCATAGCAGGAGTGAACTTCTAAAACAAGATAGTAAGAATTTGGAAACTCCATTCATAAACCCTTTCTATAATCTATTATACACTGACAGTAAAATTCTATTCCTGGGGCTGAGAAGGTAGCTCAGTGGTAGAGTGCTTGCCTCACATGCATGAGGCTCTGGGTTCTATTCCTCAGCACCACATAAGCAGGAAAAGCCAGAAGTGGTGCCATGGCTCAATGGTAGAGCACTAGCCTTGGGCTGAAGAGCTCAGGGACAGCGCCCAGGCCCAGAGTTCAGGCCCCACGACTGACAAAAAATAAAAATAAATAAAAGAAATTCTAGTCCTTGGTTACCACTTTATCTTTTACTACTTTTCCCTTTAATATGTGTGCTCCGGTCATCTTAACCTTTATTCATTTCATGACCTTTTCCTATACTAGAGCTTTTGCAGGTGCTTTTCCCTGTATTCTCAATTCTCTTCCCTTTGCTCTTTCCATGAAAAGCTCTTTATTATATCTTTCCCAGTTCAGCGGCTAACTTCTTCAGACCCACCCAATCAAATACAGCCCTAATCTTTTTCTTTTTAGAAATGTATACTTATTCACATTACATCGGCCAACTCCATAAGAGCCAGCACTGTGTCTAATTTGTTTCTCCATGTTATGCGAGTGCAAAGACTAAAGGCTGACAAATAGTGTTTGATAGATATGTGCTGAGTAAGTAGGCACTCACTTTAACTCTGTGGTTTCCAATCTAATTCTAATATATATTCAAGCCCTATCTCAACAGGCTAACAAAGGAGCAGAAAGACTTTTTTTGTTTTTGCTTTTTGTTTTTTAAGTGAAGGCCGTTGGCATGGCTCAAATAGTAGAGTGTTCAGCTAGTAATCATGAGGTTCTGAGTTCAAATCCTACACACACACACACACACACACACCTTAAAAAAAAGGAAACTTAGGACCTACTGGGCCAGTCAGGGGAGTCTCACCTATAAAAACAGGATGTAGTATTATTTCATCTCTTATATACTTTCCAGTTTGGAGGCTGCCGGGGTTCTCTAAATGAAGTTCTATCAGGTAGTTGTCACCGGTGCCACCTGCTGGTCTTAATCATTTTCACATTTCTGGGGCAAGATCTAATATCCAAAGTAGGACCTGGCTAACAATGGTGGCTTTAGGGTGCACATCTCATTTACTTCTCTCGATAAGGTCCACTCAACTGTTAGCTCCCTTATACAGAAGACAACTGGCTAGGCCAAGCTGTGAATGCCAGTAAACATCAAGATCCCATCCTTTGAACCACTCTAGTAAAGTAGACTAAACTCCAGAAAGTGTTGAAATCGCTGACCGTTCACGAAGTGGGAAAATGGGCTTTTAATCCGCTTTGTTCACGGCCGCCCTGGGGTCGGGCGAGGCCGGGCAGTGGCGGGTGGGATGGAGGCGGGAAGCTAGGACCCCGCCACGCAGGGCCTACCACACCCGCCGCGCGGGGAAGAGCCGGAATCCCGGGCGCGGTGGCTGCGGGGCGGGTTCGGGGCCAGCCCAGGCACCCAGGAGGCCCGGAAGGCGCGGGCACGGCGCTTCCCCAAGAAGACGCTCGTGGGGCGCTGGCTGCCGGGCGCCGGGACCGAGGGGCGCCCGAGCCCTACCTGACACCGAGAGGCGCAATGGCCGGCCCCGAGGGGACCGGACCTCGGGGCACCGCCTCGAGAGAGCTCCCGCCGGCGGCGCCTCGGGTTCCCCGCAAGGTCCCGGCACTCCGGGGACCCCAGGCCAGCGAGGGGAAACCCACCTGTAAGGAGGGCCGGGTCAGGGGTCAGGTCCTCTCAAAGCGAAGGGCTTTAGGGTTCAGCCAGTGATGTGGACGGCGCCTGCCGAGGGCCAAAAGTAGTCCGGCTCCGGCCAGGCCGCCACGCGCCACCCGCACGCTGAGCCGAGCGGAGCCGCGCCTGGCGCTGCGAATCTCAGTGAAAGCGCAGGGCACCGCTGACCGTCGCGCCTCCCTACCTGCGCGGTGACCGCGCAGGGCTCCCGCTGCAGGTCAGATCCTACACTGGTAAATTCTGCGCTGTTCAATTTGAGCCAGCCTCTCGGGACAAGCCTATGAAAAGAGAACCTACTCACTCAATTCATTAGCTAATTAAAGCTCCAGAAGACCGGATGGACACTAGCTTCGGGGGCTCTCAGTGGAATCCACTTAGTTGAAAGGGCGAAAAAGCAAGCAGGAATGGGAGTAACTGGCCGTGCCATTGCACTCCTGCAATAACGCGCGTCACCAACTCTTGGTTGAATTAGGGAAGCAGGTGTGAGTCGGGCGAGACTACAGTAGATCAGGGGCATGAGATGGGTTCGCTGTCTTGCTGCTGCAAGAACAAGTCAAGCAAGAAGGGGTCAAACTGGAGGCGTGCCAATGGGGACTGTGGAACACGGGCTCTAGATTCAATTTCAAGGACATCTGGGAATGATTCAGAACTTGAGTATGTATGCATGACAACGATTGCATTTGGCATCTAACAATATGGAACCCCTGGGACAGCGGGCAGAGCTGGATTAAAGTTAGAAGACTAATAGGATAATCCAGATAAGAGGCTATGAACCCCTGTGGTGATTGTAAAAAAAGAAGAGCTAGCTGGACTAGGAATGTGGCTTAGTAATAGAGTGCTTGCCTAACATACATGAAGCCCTGGGTTCTATTCCTCAGTACCACATAAACAGAAAAAAGTGGGAAGTGGCAGCCTTGAGCACAGAGAGGCTCAGGGATAGTGCCCAGACCCTTAAGTTTAAGCCCCAAGACTGGCAAAAATTTAAAAAAAAAAAAAAGAGCTAGCTGCACAGATTCTTGGGATGGATACCATAAGGAGTTCAAGATTGTTAGGGCTTTCAGATGGAGAGACTAAAAGAACAAGTGCTATCATAGGAGAGGAGAATGTGAAAAGATCATATATGCACTTTATGTTGGAGGAATTGTGAGATTTTCAAACAAAAATGCTAACATCTTGGACCTGATGATTCAAAAGTTCATCTTAAAACTGGGTGCTGGTGGCTCTCACTTGCAATCATAACTACTCAGGAGGCTGAGATCTGAGTGAGGATTGTGGTTTCAAGCCAGCCCAAGCACAAAAGTCTTTGAGACTTATTATCTTCAATTGACATCCATCCTGACCCCCACCAACTAAAGAGAGCTGTGGGTCAATTGGTAGATCATTGAACAATGCCCAGGCCCTGAGATCAAGCCCCAGAACCAGCACACGCAAATGTACACACACACTCACACACACATTCATTTTACAGCTGAGCAAGAAAGCCAATCAACAAACAGCTCAATGCTGAATTCAAACCCCAGTAGCCACACAAAGAGGGTGAAAAAAGGAGCTAGCCCTCAAGTTTGTCTTAATGGATTCCACTGTATTCTTCTTCGATTACCTCCAAAGCTGAGATACAGTTACCTGATACTGGAGCCAAACTCATTGGAATTCTTTTCATCTAGACATGGGAGTTTCGAGACCAGACAGAAGGTAAGTTATACTGTTATCTGTGCTTGGACCACTTTCTTCTCATTCAACACTCAAATGTCTTTCTTGAACTTTTTTTTTTTTTTGGTCAGTTGTGGTGCTTGAACTCAGGACCTGAGTACTGTCCCTGAGCTCTTTTGCTCAAGGCTAGTGATCTACAACTTTGAGCCACAGCACCACTTCTGGCTTTTGAGTGGTTAATTGGAGAGACGTCTTACAGAGACTTTTTTTTTTTGCCTGGGATAGCTTTGAACTGCGATCCTTAGACCTCAGCCTCCTGAGTAGCTACGATTACAGGCATGAGGCACCAGCACCTGGCTCTTCACCTTGATTTTTAATTGCTAAGTTCCTTTTCTAGGAAACTACTTGAAGGCAATTACTTCTTGTTCAATTTTATATCCCCAGGGCCTGTCAGTGTCTGATACACACACACACACACACACACACACACACACACACACACAGATGTTTGCTAAAGAAGTGATTATTAAATGCTTCAGAGGACAATGAAAACATAAAAAGTCATGGGCACCTTCAGTGTGGCATTTCAATAGAGGTATCAATTCATAATCACAAAACATTCATTTTGTGTGAATTTGTCTGTGCAAGTACTAGGGCTTGAACTCAGTGCCTGAGTACTGTCCTTTTGCTTTTTGGTTCAAAGGTGGCTTGAGCCACACCTCTACTTCAAGCTTTTTGCTGGCTAATTTGAAATGAGTCTCACAGACTTTCCTATCTGGGCTGGCTTCAATCGATTCAGATCTTAGTCTCCCCAAGTAGCTAGGACTACAGGATTAACTACTTGTAACCTCCATTCTCTTTAACTCCCTGGACAGCCACTAAAGGATTTCTATTTAATGTGAATGCGCTTGTTTCTGTGGGTCATATTTAACCTATCAGGCAATATGGTAATTTAAGAAATTAATGCAAGAACACAAAATATAGGCTGGTTTACTTAGAAACAGATGCTTTGATTATAGAGTCACTGGGAAAATTCATTTTATGATGTTTTCAGATCATCTTGAATAACCCTCCAGTCTTAAAAGGTTCAGAAATTATTTTCCCTCCAACAGAGCCTAGGCTCTGTCCTTGAGCCTTTCTGTGCTCTACCACTTGTGCCACAGCACCATTTCTGTATTTTTCCAAGTACTTTATTGGAGGTAAGTCTCATGGGCTTTGCTGCCCAAGTTGGCTTTGAACTGTGATCCTCAGATCTCAGCCTCATGAGTAGCTAGGATTACAGGCATGAGCCACTGGTGCCCAGCTTCCTTCTGCCAATTCTTATCCTCCTTAGAACTGATTTGTCCATCTGTATTTCCTTGGATTTCATAATTCATATTTCCATAATTCCTCATTAGTCATCTTTGTATCAATCACTTCTATTTAATATGCCTTAGCCTATAGTCTATGGAGTACTAAACAGGGCTACCTTGTAGGTTATTCTATGGTAGTTTTTTTTTTTTTTCTTCTAATGCAGACTCCATATATCCCAAGCTGGACTTACAACCAAATGGCCACCATTCCTGGATTCCACAGCAATCTGCATGAACTACTGCTGTCACCGTTTTTTGTGTTTGCCAGTACCAGAGCTTTCACTCAGGGCCTCAAGCTCTCAGCTTTTTCAACTCATGTCTAGCATTCTATCTCATGAGCCACACCTCCAGTCTGGATTTTTTTTGCAGTCTTAATTGGAGAAAAGTCTTGTGGATTTTTCTGCCCAAGCTGGCTTCAACATCTCAGCCTTGGGGGGGGAGGAGGGTAGTGGGGAAGATTGGGGGGGGGGGGGGGGGAGGATAGGAAGGGGAAACAAAGGAGGAAGCTACAATGCTTGATAAGAAATGTACTCATTATCTTGCCCATGTAATTGAAATCCCTCTGTGCAGTATTTTCACAATTAAAAAACAAAACAAAAAAAATCTCAAGCCTCCCCAGTAGCAGGCATAAGCCACCAGCACCTGGCTCAAATCTATATTCTTACAAGACCACAGATAGGTGGTCCTCTGAACACTTACCTAACCCCATAAAGTACTTGAGACATGTTGAGTACTTAAAAAAAATTAACCATTATTATTAAAAGGGTCTGATTGGTGTGACTGGCTGTTTTGTTTTCTTTGAGAAAGGGTCTTATTATGTAGTTCAAGCTGGCCTTGAATGCACAATCTTCCTGCTTCAGCTTCCTAAGTGCTGGGACTATAGGTGTACACTATCATATTTTATGGGAAATAAATTGTTCCAATGTGGGAAGTTGAGAATGCTATCTCTGCAAGTGGACCTCTCAACCACCTGCACAGTTGCAGTGAAATGAACAAATTAGAAAGTTACACACAGCATTCCTGCTCCCATCCTTCTAATTTCAGAGCAGGAAAACAGAATGGTAGACAGTAGGCAGGGAGAAAAATTAAAAGGACGAGAATGGGTTTCTTCACAGCAGTGACTAGTCCTGGGGAAATGAGGCACAGATATCACAGCACTGAGTTTTAATAGGGATTTTATTAAGGTTAAATCTCTAGGAATGAGGGAATCCTAGTTTGAGGGCACAAAAGCCGGCGAAGCCTCCTCAGATCTCATAGTGAATCACTGGTTCAGGTTCTTTGGTGGGGTCACCGCCTCGTTCCAGGTACAGATTATTATAAGGATATTGCTTTGGCCCCTAAGAAAAAAGAAAGATAGGTCAGTAAGAACAGCATACATCCAGCCAATACCTGACTAAGCTCCACTCTGAGTTAATGGGTACATAATAGCTTCTAGTCAGACACAGCTGCGCTAAAATTGAAAGAGTAGCACTTTCTTCCTTGCTCAGCCGACAGCATAGAAAGAGCCTAGATTGTAAGAGAAGTGCTGCCTACCATGTGAGTGAGGAAAAGGAAGAGAAGAGGAAAGGGAAATGTGGGGAGGGAGGAAAGGAGGGAAGACAGGAAAGAGTGAGACAGAGAGTCAGTCAAAGCTTTCTAAATGACACGATGCATCCATCCATCCCACTCTCTCTCGGGGTCAAGACAGACTCAATCTCCTTTAAGTCACTCAGCCTCTAATGGTTCTACCACTAAAGTGGCCTAGCAAATGAGGCGTGCAGGAGCAGCAGTGGGGGAAAAGCACAGAGGAGACATGGCTGGAATGTGCTTTAGGGGCTGCTGACTTTACCAACAAACAGCTGTCGGAGGACACAGCTCAAGGGGAGGAGAAAGGGTGATGTGTTTACAGAACTGAAAAATGGAAGAGCCACACTGTGTTTTGCTCTCCTGAAGTGAAGTTAGTGCTCACTCTAGCTCCGTGTGCACTCTCCAGCAAGGAACCCTTGAGGCTTGACAAGAAGGCTCGTGTCAGTGCACACAGACATATACCAGCTTCCTTCAGGACACTGGTTACCTATCTCTGCAAAGGTAGCACAGCAAACACGGAAGCCTCTCTGCCTTCATTTCTTCTTCCAATCCATCCTAGAGATCACTCCCAGATTAATCTTCTTAAGAATCCAGCCTCCATCTATCACTCTTTTATTCTAAAACCCCAAATGGCTCCACTCTACTACAATTAGATCAAGTCACCCCTGCAGCTCAACTCTTGGTACATAGGGTCTTGAGCCTGGCCCATGGTAGGGGCTGTATACATATCTATCGAATACGTCACCACAGTATCAAGTCCAAATCCCTTAGCCATTCAATAAAAGCTGTCTGACTTAACTAAGCAACTCACTTCACAGTATTTGTTTTAACACAGTGATTTCCAAGTGTAGCTCTGTATCAGAATTGCCAATCACTATCAGATTGTTGAAAACATTGATTCTAAAATCCTACTATAGAGTTGCTAAATTGGGATCTCCAAATAGGGCCTAGACCCTGAATGTTCAAGCAGCTTGCTAGTTGGTTACCTAGGAACTACTTTATACCCTTATTCTATCTCACCCTACTCTTTCCTAATGGAGGGGAAAATGTTTTCTCCAATTTCTCCCCACCAGCCAATCCATTTTTTAGCATCCAGTTTAACCCTACTCCTTGATGGGAGCTCATCTCAGTTTGCACACACATTCACCACATGCATTTATACATATAAACCATGTCAACCACCCACTTTATTTGTTCAAATGCTGCTCTGTCATTTACCTAAATTTACTTAAGCCTTCTTAAAGCAAGAGTGTATTTTCCTTGTCCTTTATATTCTCTAAATTATAACTGTTTGAGAAGATTTTTCATTGCCTTTAGTATCATATAGAAAGTGCCCTTCATATGTCCAACAAAAGCTAAGGTTTTTAAGCTCTACATTCCTTGACTTGTCTTGCAAACTACTCATTGAAATAAACTTGCTAAAGTACACTCCTCAAATGGCAACTCTGAAGACTAGCTAGCTTCCACATTGTTACTCTTCATCTAGTGCTAGAGTAATTCTATTTAGACTGATCTAAGAAGTAGGGGTGAAGCAGTGTTTTAGTACTTGTGCCAGTCCAGGAGTTAAGGCCTTTCTATCTCCTAAGACTATAAGAAGCCAAATTTGGCATTGGCTGGTTATCTACTCCAGACTTCACTCCCTTAAGACAGGGGGCTAAACTTATGTAATGAGGGGAGTACTTCTCAGATACTCACCACAGGCTGGTAGCTGGGAAAAACGTCTCCAACCCAGAACATGAAAACCATGAAAGCCACGAAGCCAAAGAGCTGCTTACACATGAGATCCCAAGAAACAGGTGTGGGAGATGTGTCCACTCGGTTCCTGATATACATGTCTATGTCCCAATGTAACTGAGGCAAAAAGGCAGATAATTGTCAGACAAAGTGCTCTTCCTGCAAAAAGCAGGTAGTTCTGTGACTACACACTAATACAAGGCTTGACAGAAGCATTCCACTGCCTGTGGGCCATATTCTGAGCATTAGGTCTAAGACTCATGGGCCCACGGGACTGGATGCTGTCCTGTCTCAGCCTCACCAGAGAAAGCTCAATCATGAAATATACAGCTTTCACAGTACTAAGCTTGGACTTTTCTTCGAAGTCCCATTATATGGGCCATATGTGAAACCTCAGGTCTCAAATTACTGAACTTGCTTCTGTGAGGAGGAAAGCTTAGTGTTAACTGGACAGAGAAGTATCATTGGAACTAATGAGAGAATCCACAGGAAAACACAAGAAGGCTGGAAAGAAGGTAAAATGGGTTATGGTTTTCTCACCGGCTCACCCCAGTTCGTCCTCAGGTCCGTGTGGTCCCATTCATACCACGGATCCCTCTCATGCTGTGAGCGGTCAGGGAGCTTCGGATAGTCACCATACCTGAGAGACAGTAAGAACTTCTGGAAAGATCCATGATCAGTTTCAGACAATTCAGAGTCCTCATCTCAGATATGAGAAACCAAGTGCTAAATATAAGTACTTTACCAAAGGACAAAAGAACTGACTCTTCAAACAAGATCTCAAGTTCTCACCATTAAACACAGAGCAAACAAAAAAAGTCCTAATTGTAAATCAAAAGCCATGCTTTCCTTTCTTTCAAAGAGTTGTATAATTCTATAATATTAGAGCTAAAAGAAAATTTAAAAACCAATTGTTCAGATGCCCTCATCAGGTACTAAATGAAGATAAAGTTTGGGTCTGACTCCAAAACCACTTGGGATTAAGAAAAAGTGTACACATTAGAAAAGCATTATTTTCATAGCAACTGTGTTTCTAAGCTGGCACACATCTCCATGTCTCAAGTAGGTCATGGAACCTCTTTCTTAGCTGGATCAGATTCACCTTATACAGACTGCTACCAGTCCAACACACAATTAAAAACGAACGGTAGCATCTCCAGAAAATGACTGGAAAGCCAGAATAGGGGGTACTCGCTTGCCTTGCATGCATGAGGCCCTGGGTTCGACTCCTCAGCACCACATAAGCAGAAAAAAAAAGCCGGAAGTGGCGTTGTGGCTCAAGTGGTAGAACACCAGCCTTGAGCTGAAGAGCTGAGGGACAGTGCCCAGATCCAGAGTTCAGGCCCACGACCGGATTAAAAAAAAAATAGGGGGTACTGAATCCAGGACAGGAAATGAGGGGGGTTGGTAATTTAATCTGCTTAACACTTGCGGCGATTTCCACAGTTGTATCAGAAGTATATGTACACCTATACATACATATATACACACATGTGCACATAAGTATACACACATATGTGCATATATGTGTACACACACACACGGGGTGGGGGCATACACACACACAGAAATAAAGAACTCCATCTATAAATACGGTTCTCATGACAGGAATCCAGCCCCAGCCTCGTCGTGTGCCTGGATGACAGCACCTGAGCCCAGCAGCTGCTCAATCTAAATGAAACTCGGCGCTCTGGATGAAGCCAAGGAAAGGTTCCTGCTACTCAGGAGTCCTCGAGGGAGTCATTAAAATCCCGGCTTTCTCTTTGGAGGAAACAGCTAGAGCCAAGGAGAAGATTGAAATCCTCTGGGCTGCAGCTGCTCACTCACTCCCGGCCTCCGTCCATCAAGGAAAGCACCCCCACCAGTGACTCTTGAGGGGTCGGGAGGGTCAGGGTCCAACACCCCATGCAGCGGTCCTCTCGCATCACTATTCGGGGGCAAGCAGACCCTCTACTCACCCCATGCCATCATCCGGGTAAGGCTGGTAGTCTTCCACACGCATGTTATACTTCTTGGCGGCGGCGGCGCGTTCTTCGGGGGTCTTGGGATAGGGCCCCGGCAACATGTCTTTGGTCATGTGGAAGGCTGAATGGCGGAAGAGGCCATTTCAGACAGACTCCGCTCTCCAGCGGCCGGGGAGGCTCCAACCTGCGATGGCTGCAGAGGCCGGAGCCCCGGACTCGGCCGGAGCCGGGATCCCTGTTTCAGGATATACGCATGCGCCCTCCGCCCCCCCCCCCACGGTACCCACGATCTCCCTTCCAGGCGCTACCCATTTCAGGCCTCCCCTTCCCACACCAAGGACTTTCCCGTTTGCGCCGACCTGTCCGTGCTCCTAACGGCACCGCGCTCCGGCATGTCCTTTGCAGCCATCGGACTCCCAGGACCCCGGCCCTCAACGCCGCCATCTTCACCTTCTTCGAGGTTCCTCTCGCGCATGCGCAAAGGCCAGCGACGGCGGCTGAGCCGGGCCAAACGCGACCGCCCAAGCGCGCAGCGGCGGGGGGGGGGGGGGGG
>NW_012267252.1:4131657-4154850 GCF_000151885.1 Dipodomys ordii
CTTTCCTCCCTTTCCCCTGTTTCTCTGTTGAGGGACCAAGGTCTAGCCCTAAGTTTTCCAGGGATGGAATCTAGGCTGTAGAGCTGTCAGTCACCAGTAGGTGGAGCTCCTTCTCCACGTGCCCGAACCACTCTGTTTCTCAGTTCATCTCTATGGTTTCCGTTGTGGTTTCGGCCGGAACAGGCGGGGCTTCCGCTTCTTAGCTCAGAGATGGCGGCGACAGCGGCGGAGGCTGCTGGTTCGGTTTCTGGAGAGCTCCGGGAGGAGGCCGAAGCCCCAGGCCCGGCCTGGGATGAATCTCAGTTGCGCAGTTATGGTTTCCCGACCCGACCCATCCCACGTCTGAGCCAGAGCGACCCCCGGGCGGAAGAGCTCATCGAGAATGAGGTGGGGGGCGGGGCCCCGCCTAGATCGGGAGGAGGAAGGGACCCGCGGGGAGGCGAGGCCGCTGGACGCGGGCAGCGGCGGGGGGCTCGCCCGGGTGTGGACTAACGGGACCTCGGGTGGGGGGCAGACCTGGGGAGGGCGGCGGAGCGGTGGCCGGTGAGGAGCTCGCGCTGCTTGAAGGCAGAAGTGCTTCTGAAGTTGTGAGTCAGGGAAGCGAACCCACCTACTTCTTGGAATTCTTGCATTTCCTTCTTTTCACTTGGTGTCTTTGGCTTAGGAGCCTGTGGTGCTCACTGACACAAATCTTGTGTATCCTGCCCTGAAATGGGACCTTGGATATCTGCAAGAGAATATTGGCAATGGAGACTTCTCTGTGTACAGTGCCAGCACATATAAGTTCTTATACTATGATGAGAAGAAGATGGCTAACTTCCAGAACTTTAAGCCGAAGTCCAACCGACAGGAAATGAAATTTCATGAGTTCGTTGAGAAACTGCAGGATATACAGCAGCGTGGAGGAGAAGACCGGTAAGTTAGCCGACTTTGGTTTTACCAGTGGATTTATGACATCCATGTTTCTTTCCTGTGCTTGTGTGAAGGTGTGGCAGAGTTAGGTGAGTAAAGATTGGAATCTCTGGCTTTATACTAAGGGGTATTCTTCCCTTCTACCTTGTACTTGGTGGTTTGGGGTGGGCAGCAAACCAGTCGACTTTCTAGCTTGAAGGATATGAAAACCATTAGACTGAGCTGTGGATCTCTAGTGTCTCTCTTTCCTCAAAATGATTGAGAGTCAAACCTGGCTTGAGAGGTCAGTCAGATGATTGAAATTAACAAACATATGTGGGTGGAAACTAAGGAAACTGAAGGGAAATCTTTTCTTCAAAGTGAGGAATAATTATTTTGTTTATAGGACAAGTCTTAGAATTGCTAGATGTTCTGTTTGTTTTTTTTCAAAAAAGCTCAAAATGAGGATTCTTATTTACAGTCTTTGGACTTTTAAGTGTGGGCACCTATTCAGCTTTTAAAAAATTTTAAGCAGGAGGCTAAACAAAGTTATTTCTCATTAGATTTATCCCTAAAACAGTTTGCAGGTCTTATAAGATATTGTGCTAATTATTTCTCATTAGATTTATCTTTAAAATAATCAGTTTGCAGGTCTTATAAGATATTGTGCTAATTGGAGACTGTTCATGCTGAAAAGTTATGTGGTTTGTTGTGATTTGGGGCTAAAGGATAGCAAGATCCACTAGAGATGAAAAAGATTGGACGTATACTTAAGGGGTTAGAGCACATGGCTAGCAAGCACTTGATTTGAGTTTAAACAGAGTACTATCGATAATAATGATTATTATTATAATAACAACATTGCCTTAACCATTACAATTTTAGGTTAAGTATTTTTCTTAGAACCAAGACAGGGCTGCTTCTGTCTCTTCTTCAACTCTGCCCACTGTGAACATCTCTGGTAGAGTTTTCATATTCGTTGAGTAACACATGACCTTCCTCAGATATGTAAGGAGCCTGGGTGTGCACCTGATAAGGCTGTAGAAAGCTGCTTTGGATAGCTGGTTAAACCAGTTAAGATAAACTAGACTTCAAGTTAGATTGAGCTGGAGACAAGAAAGGTTCTTTTCTCACTTTTATACATGTTCAGTATAGGTAAAGTCATCTTGTTCTTACATCATCTTGTTGATTCCTGAGGTCCAAATTGGCCCAGAAACATCTCTATCTGGACCTTGGCAATTGCTGTGACAGAAGGAAAGATGGGATAGTTTGTACTGTCTCCTAAAATTACAGCTGGACACAACACAAGTCAATTCTGTGAACACTTCATTGGTCAGAAAGTTAAAAAAGCCAATCTAAGTGGGCACAGAAAAGTGCCTTTTCTATTGAGAGGGACAACCTCCTGGTAAACAGGAGTGCAGTCTGCCACAATGGCCATCAAAGGCCAAAGAAGATGTCAGGCCTTAAGAGCCTCTGGAACAAATGGCTTTGTGGATAAGCTTCTAGGAAACCATAGAATCACACATATGTATATCTTTGTGGAGAACCTTGGTTTGTTTGTTTACACTAGTACTGGAGCTTGAAATTAAGGATTTGTGCTCTTAGCTTTTTGCTCAAGGTCGGTGCTCTACTATTTCAGCTACAGCTCCACATCTGGCTTTTTGCTAGTTATGTGGAGGTAAGAGTCTCTCAAGGGGCTGGGAAGGTGGTTCAGTGGCAGAGTGCTTGCCTTGCATGCATGAGGCCCTGGGTTCGATTCCTCAATACCACATAAGCAAAAAGAAAAAAGCCGGAAGTGGCATTGTGGCTCAAGTGGTAGAGCGCTAGCCTTGAGCTGAAGAGCTGAGGGACAGCGCCCAGGCCCAGAGTTCAGGCCTCACGACCGGACCCAAAAAAAGAAAGAAAGAAGAGTCTCTCAAATTTGCCTGGGCTGGCTTCAAATCACAGTTCGCAGATCTCAGCTTCCTGAGTGAGTAGTTAGGATTACAGATATGAACCACTGGTACCAACTGAGCCCTGAGTTTTTAAAAGGAAAAAAGACTTAAAATTATGTTTTTTTTTAGAAACCTGGTGTTCAGAGAATGCATGATAAGAATTCATTTTTGTGAGAATCCACATCGGCCAAGATTTTCATGACTGTAACTGCTTGAGATGCTGGTGGTTTATATTTTCAGATGTGGGGAGGTCCTGTTGGGGACTTGTGTGCACATGCTGATGGAATTTTTTTCTTGGGGAACATAGGTTGTATCTCCAGCAAACTCTGAATGACACTGTGGGTAGGAAGATTGTCATGGACTTCTTGGGTTTTAACTGGAACTGGATTAATAAACAACAGGTAAAGCGTGGCTGGGGGCAGCTGACCTCTAACCTGCTGCTCATTGGCATGGAAGGTAAGAAATATCTTAGAAAGTAGTTTGGCTTGAAGTCATTCAAATCTGATTTCTAATTCTGTCTCTATCACTTATTAGTTCTATGTCATATTAGAAGTCACTGAACTTGTTTTAAGCCTCAGCTTTTTCATCTGCAAAGGAAATATCATAAGATCTTATAAACAGCTATGGTGATTAAATGAGATAGTGTGTTAAGCCTTTAACCTAGTTTCATGCCCTCTTAAAAATAAGTTCCTGGGCTGGGAAGGTGGCTCAGTGGTAGAGTGCTTGCCTTGCATGCATGAGGTGCTGGATTGGGTTCCACAGCACCACATAAGCAGAAAAAGCTGGAAGTGCTGCTGTGGTTCAAGTGGTAGAGTGCTAGCCTTGAGCTGAAGAGCCCAGGGACAGTGCCTAGGCCCAGAGTTCAGGCCCCACGACCGACCAAAAAAAAAAAAAGTTTGCTTTTCTCTTTCTTAGCTGTTCTTTGGGTGCATATGCTGAGATACTGTAATGTCTGAAATGCTGCTGCTATCTATTGGCTCTCTCTGGTTTTATCCTAGCAAAAAGGGAAATAACCTTTTTCCAATGTAGATTCAACTTTATCTTTTAAATGTTTATGGAGATGAAAATTCAGAAATAATAAATAAGTTTGTAAGTCTTTCTTCTACCTCTCTCTCCCACCTTCTCATTTTCTTTCCCTGGAGGTCCTATTGTGTTAGTTGCACACATAAGCAGATTTGTGGATGTTTTCTGTTTTTCTCTTGAAGAACATATGTTTAGACTCCATTTGGGGAAGGAGCACTATATTTGGGGCAGGCTCATTGTCTCTTTCTCTTTTTTTTCTTTTTTAGATGTGTGTATGTGATTCTGGGAATTGAGCTCAGGGCCTCCGACTTGCTAGGCAAGTGCTATACCGCTTGAGCCATGCCTCAGTCCTTATAGTCTCACTTGTATTTCCACCAGTAAAGGCCCTCAATAGATACTTAGTGAATGATGAATACATTTTTTGTTGTTGTTTTTTGTTTTGTTTTGTCAGTCGTGAGGCTTAAACTCTGGTCCTGGGCACTGTCCCTCAGCTTTTCAGCTCAAAGGCAAGTGCTCTACCACTTGAGCCACAACACCATTTCCAGTTTTCTGGTGCTTCATTGGAGATAAGAGTTTCACGGACTTTCCTACCTGGGCTGGCTTTGAACCCTAATCCTCAGATCTCAGCCTCCTGAGAAGCTAGGATTATAGGCCTGAGCTACTGACACCCAGCTTTTTGTTTGTTTCTTTTTTTTTAAAATATTTTTTATTGAGATTAAGTGATTACATAAATTTCACAATATTGTAGGATAGTGATTCTTTCTTTTCTTTTCTTTTTTTTTTTTCTGGTCCTTGGGCTTGAACTCAGAGCTGGAGTACTGTCCCTAAGCCTCTTTGTGCTCAAGGCTAGCACTCTTATTACTTGAGCCACAGTGCCACTTCTGGCTTTTTGTAAGTAGTTTATTGGAGATAAGAGTCTCATGGACTTTTCTGCTCAGGCTGCCTTGGAACAGTGATCCTCAGATCTCAGTCTCCTGAGTTGCTAGGATTTTTTAAAACAAAGAATCAGTAATTGTTCATTGGCATTAACCTGATTATTGAACTCTGAAAATTCTTAATGGTCTTTGCTTTGGATTTGAAGGTTTCTAGCAGTGCAGCATACAAACTGACACATACGTGCTCCTTTGATGCCACTTCTTAGTTGTTTTGCCAGGGGGCAGTCAGTTCTTCTTCCATGATTCAGAGTTTTTCTGTTGTTTTCTTTTCCTGTGGTAGGTGGGGCACAGGGATTCCTTAGGGAGAAATGAGAGAACAACTGTCCTTTGAGGTCATATCAACTCTCAGCTTTTGAGAAGGCAACTGTCTGGGCATATCTAGGCTAGGCTAGAGAATGTTTTCTAAATGCAAGGATTCTGCAAATGGTACAGAGGTAACTTCAGTTACACCAGGTGATATAATATACCTTATTTCTACATCACTTTCTTCTGTAGTCTGATAAACTTCCCTTCAGTGAAAGTCACAGCTGCATTGAGCCCAAGTGTTGCTGTGGGAGTGTTATATCCCACAAATGTGGTAAAGTGGGAGCTTCAAAAGACCTACCCAAAGCAAGGACATATTTATACAACTTAAATGACTGGTTAACTCCTCAGAGCAGGTCATGTGTGTGTTGTTGGTGAGTCATTTGTTTTTTGTTTTTTTTTTTTTGTCAGTCGTGGGGCTTGAACTCCGGGCCTGGACACTGTCTCTCAGCTCTTCAGCTCAAGGCGAGCACTCTACCACTTGAGCCACAGTGCCACTTAGGGTTTTCTGGTGATTTTTGGAGATAAGAGTCTCAAGGACTTTCTTGCCCCGGGCTGGCTTTGAACTATGATCCTCAGATCTCAGCCTCCTGAGTAGCTAAGATTACAGGCGTGAGCCACTGGTACCTGCCGGTCAGTCATTCCTAACTGTTTTACTTCCCTAGAATTCTTGGCATAGTCAAGAAGAGTGCAAGTATATGCAGTATATTACCCTGTTTGATGTGTGACTATCGTTTTGATGTGCTTTTGCCTTCAGTAAGGGCAGAAGCCATCTTTTAGGAAAGTTTACCTTGCTACCTGATGATGGACTCTTGCCTAGCGATAATTTGCTGGACTTAGTACTCATAAATGTAACATTTAATTTGCTAAAAGTTGTTACTGCAATTTCCATGATTCTGCCTAAAATTTGATTTGGAACCATTAGCTGGTGGGAGTAGACTGGGTTTCTCTCTGGCATTGATTGGGCTCTTTGTTTAACTTGTGTAGTAGAGTTACTTCTCCAGATAAGAAAATGTCTTTCTTTCTACAGGAAATGTGACACCTGCTCACTATGATGAGCAACAGAACTTCTTTGCTCAGATAAAAGGCCATAAACGATGTATCTTATTCCCTCCGGATCAATTTGAGTGCCTCTATCCATACCCTGTCCATCACCCATGTGACAGACAGAGCCAGGTGAGCTTGAGTGGAAGAGGGTGTGGAACTCGAGATTCTAGGAGTGCCTAGAAATCAAAAGCTTTTGTCTTTCCCCTTCCCTATGGTAGTAATGCCAGATTTGGATTAGTGGCTGGTATTGCCTTAGATGAAACCCTACAGGATAATTCCACAGTGTAGCTCACATATTCCAAGCTCTTGTGGTAGTCCCCACATGTTTACAAGTATAAACAGCCCATAGAGCTAATTCTTGGGGGGCAGACTCCATCATTGATGTTGGTGGACTCAGGTTACTCTGATTCCCTTACAAGTTCAAGGAACAAAATGTTCCATTGGATTTAACCATTGTTACATGCTGTTTCTTTTTATATGGAAGTAGGTGAATAAAAGTGAGATATATCACAGTGTAGTTCATGGACCTAAGTGAGGCATATAGTTGACTTGGTGGCTATCCAAAGACACCCCTTCTTTCTTGAGGTGGAAGCTGCATAATTACTTCATACAAGTCTTACTTGGTTAGAATTTTTTTTTGGGGGGGGGCTCCGGTTGTGGGGCCTGAATTCTGGGCTTGGGCGCTGTCCCTCAACTCTTCAGCTCAAGGCTAGCACTCTACCACATGAGCCACAGCGCCACTTCCGGCTTTTTTCTTTTTGCTTATATGGTGCTGAGGAATCGAACCCAGGGCCTCATGCATGCAAGGCAAGCGCTCTACCACTGAGCCACCTTCCCGGCCCCTGGTTAGAATTGTTTAGAGAAAAAAGTTTCTGAGGCTTGGACTATGCATGAATCCTAATTTGGGCCATTGAGGTAGTCATCAGACCTCAGGAGCATTGAAACCTAGGATTCTTTATCACTTGATATTCAAGTATGCACTGCTTTATGTAGATGTAGTTCTTCGAGAAAGAAAGCAGGTTTAATGTGCATTGTGTTCTACTAGACATAAATTCTGAAGACTTCTTTTTGCCAGTCCTGGGCCTTGAACTCAGGTCCTGGACACTGTCTCTGAGCTGCTTTTTGCTCAAGGCTAGCCACAGCACTACTTGGAGCTTTTTTTCTGTGTATGTGGTACTAAGGAATCGAACTCAGAGCTTCATGCATGCTAGGCAAACACTCTACCACCAGGCCATCTTCCCAGCCCCATAAAAACATTTTTTAAAGGCATTTTTTTCAAAGTAACTGGCACATAGTCATTGGTAAAGATTTGGTGATTGACTTTTTTATTGTAAGGGTGATGTACAAAAGGGTTACATTTATATCAGTAAGGTAATGAGTACATTTCTTCTCGAACATTGTTACCCCCTGCTGGTGATTGACTTTTATTTTTTCTTTTTCTTTACTCCAGGTGGACTTTGACAATCCTGACTACGAGAGGTTCCCCAGTTTTCAAAATGTCGTTGGTTATGAAACAGTTGTTGGTCCTGGTGATGTTCTTTACATCCCAATGTACTGGTGAGGATGAAGCTAGGGTTGGGGGCCTCTTGAGAATCTTTCTCATTCCCTGAAAAGCTTTATCTGTGTCCCTTCTGAGTTGTGGCAGGATTGGTCTTAGGCAGTCTATAGGAAGGTTGGCATATCCAGATATGAGCATGCGTACACATGGGGGAGATAATCCTGTCTATAGGGAAAGAGAACAATCTGCCAAATCCAAAGAGACTTATAGCTGGAAAAACTGTTCTTACTTCTTTGCTACTAAGAGACTAGGTTACTGTGTTTTAACAGTATGAGTATGAATATGATATCTTTGCTGTTTCCTTTAACTGGATTTTACTGAGTTTTCCATCTCCTCTGAAATGTAACTAGGAGCCTGTTTGTTCTCTTGCAGGTGGCATCACATAGAGTCATTATTAAATGGAGGGATTACCATCACCGTGAACTTCTGGTATAAGGTGAGTATGTCTGATTGTTTTGCCAGATGGAACTGGGGCTGGGGTGAAGTAGGTCTAATAAGTGGTTTGGGCTGGGTTAGATGGTTGGTCATCCCTAGGGTGGTTCCCAGATTAGGTGAGAAGCAAAGGGATAGAATTGAATTAGTTTCTTACAGGAATAGTATAGAAGCAGTGAGGTGATATTGAGTCTGCTGCTAAGAGCATTTCTTGAGCTGCTGCTTCCTTTATAGGGGGCTCCCACTCCTAAGAGAATTGAATATCCTCTCAAAGCTCATCAGAAAGTGGCTATCATGAGAAACATTGAAAAAATGCTTGGAGAAGCCTTGGGGAATCCACAAGAGGTAAGACAGGGTTGGTGCAATATTCTCCAAGGCTCTTCTTTGTCAGTATCTGATATCCTCTCTTCATAAAGGTTACGAGAATGTTTGGAAAAGCCTTTTCTGTTGAGAACTGGGTGTGACTGACGGATCAATTATAATCTGTTCCATGCTAGTAGTAATGTCCCCCAGGGGGCTTATGTGCCAGCTGGGGACCCCTAAGCGGATTCTTCTGGAATGGGAAGTGGGCAATAAAGCATCTTGTGCTCTCCCAGCTGGGCCAAGCTCTAGGTAGCTTTGCTTTCCATGCAGGTGCATCTCTGGCCCACTGAGTAAACAAGGGAAGTTTGTATTTATAATACTCTTTTTTCTTATAAGAACCCTAAGCATTCAGAGATGCCTCTGGAATGGGGAAGTAGCACCAGGCATAATCATAGGTAGCTTTTTGTTGAAGATAGAGAAACATTTAACATTACTCTAGAACATTAGAGCAACATGTAGGCATACTCTCGGGTATTTGGAGTTTTTTTTTTTTTTTTTTGTCGGCCATGGGGCTTGAACTCTGGGCCTGGGTGCTGTCCCTCAGCTCTTCAGCTCAAGGCGAGCGCTCTACCACTTGAGCTACAGCGCCACTTCTGGTTTTCTGGTGGTTTATTGGAGATAGGAGTCTCACGGTCTCTCCTGCCCGGGTTGGCTTTGAACCTCGATCCTCAGATCTCAGCCTCCTGAGTAGCTAGGGTTACAGGCGTGAGCCACCAGCGCCCGGCTGTATTTGGAGCTTTTTAGCTCCTCCAATCTTCTCTTGTCTGGGTGCTACTTGCAGATACAGGGTGGTATGTAGTAAGCACCCCCACACACACACCCGCCATGATCTTCATAAATAAATTTGATTAGATTGCTCACAGGATTGAATGTGAGCCTTGTCCCTGACTTTGGCTGGGCATTAACTATCTCTAGGTACACCCAGTCCAACTCCAGGCAGTTCTGATCCTCCTCTGTCTCTTTACAGGTGGGCCCCTTGTTGAACACAATGATCAAAGGGCGATACAACTAGCCTGCCAGGGGTCAAAGCTTCCTGCCAGGTGACTGCTATCCCGTCCACACTGCTTCGTTGATGAGGACAGGAGACTCCAAGCACTAGTATTGCACGCTGCACTTCAATGGACTGGACTCTTGCCATGACCCTGGAGGCAGGTGTTTGGGGCAAGGCAAGGGTAGCTGGTACTCCAATCCTATTTTGAAAGACTTCTCACCCTTGCCTCTTGTGCCCCAACACTTTCCTTCTCTGCCTCCCGAAAGTCCTGCATCCAGTGTGTGGAGTCCTAGCTTCTGATTGTCATTATGTCCCTCTGTGTTAGTCTGTCAACCTTGGGTTATATGAGTGTATGCATGTGTGCATATGTGTGCACACATACATGCAGGTATGTAGTTGATCTTTGTTCCCTCCTCCTGGGTCAGGATGTCACTTCTGGCTCTTAGACCTATCTCCTGTAGCCTCAGTGCCTCAGCCTGAGAGAGAGGATATGCTCCTACACTCCCACTGCTTCTGGACTGCAGAGCCAAAGCAGTTTGTCCATTAGGTCAGTCTGCTCCAGCCAGTTTTTACATTCAGACTGCAGGCCAGATAGGAATGGCTGTTGAGACTCTACTGGGGAGATGAAAGGGAGGTTTACCTTTGGGAGCCTAGATAGCTATCTAGTGGAAGAGGACTGGACAGGATTCCAGCTGGGACCTACACTCTTAAGCCATACATTGAAAGGAACCTTGGGACATAAGAACTAAGAATTGTGCTTATGTTCTAAGTTGTGGACACATACAGCTTTTCTTTTCTAGCACCAGCTCTTGCCCCTGTACTATCAAGAGAGTTAGCATGGCTAGGGATGTTAACCTCTTTGTGCACACATGCACGTGTGCACTCATTTGCACATGTGTATGTGTGGGTGTGTCCAAACTAGCCAGCTTCCTGCTTACCAAGGTTCTTCACTTGCTTACCTTGTCCAGTGTGACAATACGGTTTGAGTCCCTGGATACTACAGCTTTTTAACTCAGATTTTAGCTATTCTGTATTAGTCAGGTCTCATTGCAACCTGCCTAAGGCTGACAGGCAGTAGCCTCCAGATCTTATCCCTCTTGTCCAGGCCATGTCTCCTACTGCTGCTGAGCTTTTTGGCTGAGTAGATCAAATGGGGTCAAGCTTAGGCAGCTAACTCACTACCTTTTATCCCCCATGGGGCAAGGGCAGAAACACATCTTTGCCTATTAAAGCCAGCGCCTCTGCCAGACCCCACTGTGATGTTCTTCTACACCCTCAAAAGGGTAACTGGTAGAACATGAAAGGAGAGTTTCCTTTTCTGTTAGTAACTACTCATGGGAACCCTTCTCAGGGCTGCATCTTACAGCTGGGCAGCTAAGTATTGCACAACTCAGAGGGCCATCATTCACATCTATTCAGTGGGGTATTTGGGGCCCCCAGGAAGAGAGGCGGCCCTTTGTCTATTAACTTCCAATCCGTTCTCCATCATCCATTGGAAGTCCCTCCAAAGGTTTACTTCTGAACTGTGGCTCTCACGTGTGAAGTTCCATTTACAGTGCCCTGATGGACTGAAAAGATGCATGTGTATGTGTGTGAGCACCTGTGTGTGTATTTGGGGTATGTGTGTTCATTTTAGTGCCCCATTCTGGGGTTCTCTGATATAGTATGGATTTACAAACCCAGTACCTTCTCAAGTATAGCTGTTTAAAATACAGCCAATGCTGGGAAATGTGATTACAGTGAACTCCATGCCTCCATTTCTTTCAGGAAAGAGGAGTGCCACAAAGAGCAGGGCAGATGAAAGATAAACTTGGCCACGGTCACATTGGAAAGCTAGATTATCTTTGTTCTCAACAAGTGTGCTGCCTTTCTGCTCAACTCTCAGAATTGTAGGTGATACACAACAGGGTGCTATGGATTGGTCTTTACAAAGAAGAATGCTGACAGGCTTGCTGTAAGGTGGCTGAGGGGAGGAAGAAGGAAAGAAGGCTGAGACCTTCACAGCGTCAGTCCTAATCCTTAGATAATACAGCAGCAATTCCTGATTTTTAGATACATAATATGTGCCTAGTGCTTTTATCTCTCTTCCTTACTGTCATGCAAGGTAGGTTTCCCACTTCACCAATGAAGAAATAAGCTCAAAGAGATTTAGTGATTAGTAGCAACCAAGTGATATTTGCAACACCTCATCCTCCTTTTCCACCAAACTCCCCATCTTCCCTTGATTCCTTGTTCTCAGGCTTCAGTCAGTGTCTGCAGGTGAGCTAAGACTAAGGGTACAGGAAGTCCTTCTGCGCTCCACTAAAGACACCTGGTAAAACTGCCTGAGAAACCATATAACAAGCTAAGCGTGCTGGGGACCATTGTGTGGGATGAAATTCCAGGTCCCTGTGCTTTGCTGACAACATCCAGGAGCTCCTCCTAGCAGATCTCTGCATCAGAGTTAAAATTCCAGTTCTAGATGTAAGAGCTTTGGTTTACATTCTGTTGGGTCACTTACCCCAGGGAAGAGATGGAAGTGCTCCACCTACCTGGAGTTAGGGTGGTTGCGGCTCAAATTGTGCTTGCAGCGGAGGAAATGTTGCTGTAACTCTTACCCCATGTCCCATTCATTACCCCATCCAAGCTAGCGATATGGCAGTCAGATGTGACTTGGACCTGTCTTCAGGTCAGCCATATTGCAAGCTCCTATTTCCACATCAGGTACAATATAAACTACTGTTTTGTGAAATCAAATATTTGTTGGGGTGGGGTGGGTGTTGGAATTCTGGAGGAGGAGGGGCTGTTCTGGGCATCCGTTGAGCAGATGCCCAAGATGCCTGGGGGAGACCAGCTTCCCCTACAAATCAGAGCTCTAAATTACAAGGTTTTTACCAACGCGAACAGTTGGGGGAAGTCGTCTGCTCTCATTTGCGTAATGGTTTCTGTCACTGGTGATTAGACACAGGATGAAGGAAAAGAAATTTGACAATTAGGAATGAGCGATCATTAATCTGAATCTGTTAGGAGACAGAAAGGGGAATGATCCTTCCAATGGGCCAGCCCAGTATGGGAAGACATCCCTCCCTCCATCCCCCAGAGACTCTTGGTTCAAATATTCTTTTCTGGTTTCCACAAGTGGGTGGAGCTTGTATTTCTTCAAGGCAGCCTGAAGTGGATACAGAAACAGACTTCTTTGGGAAAGAGCCAACAAAGATGGGTGTCAAACACAAGCTTTAGGGCATAGGTAATAATAGAGTAGTTTTTCCATGTGTTTACTGTTTGTGGGAAAGTGTTTTCTGCTAGTCAACACTGATGATTCCCCACCTGTGACAAGTATTTGTCAGCTTCCAGCACTACAGAGTTAAGAGAAAAGCCTGTGGGTTTTTTTTGTTTGTTTGTTTGTTTTTAAATTAAACCAAACTCCAGGAGCTTCTGCTTGGAGAAGAACCCCGGTGGGAAACTGGTCACTGCTTCTGTGTATGTTGTTGATACCCTTTGTAGACAGTTAGGGACTTGATTTAGAGAGGAGGAAGATGATAGCGCAACGCTTTCTCCAGAGAAGGACTCATCCTGCAGCCTCCCAGCAACATTGATTTCCCATCAATTCCCATCAGTGCTATCATGACTATGGAGGGTACTGGGTCTTCTGGTCACAGGTTGTGAGCCTATGATGAGGTTAATTAACAGACTGAGTCTTAACATAGAGAAAACCCACGTCTCCTGAGTTCTCATCTCTGATCCTTCAAACTTCAAAGTCGGTATTTGCACTAAGTGGTATTCCTCAGTTTTATGGTTTGTATATGCTTTTGTGGTTTGTAGTATGCTTAAATCATAGAATCATTCAAGGATGAGAGTGAGGGTTCTCTTTCATATCGACTCCCTAAGAATAGGCCTCTCACATTGTTAAATTCCCTACCTCTGGGTCTCCACCCATCAAAATCTGGTGCAGAATTTAGCAAGGGCTACAGGCAGTGACCACTCATGCCTGGATGGGGTGGTGCAACATGTGCATGCAAATAGCGTGGGGAACCAGAGGCCCTGGCCTTTTTCAGTCCATGACCTCTTTGGGACCTCCAGCTGCTTATCCTCTAGTCTCTGCCTACTTCTCTCGATGTCTTTTCAAACTGCCTGCTCTAAAGGGATGCTTCAACTTCCCTTTCCAGAACTTTCTCCTGCCAGGCTCTCCAGTGGCCCCTTCACCAAAACCCTTTTCCCCGAAGCTCTGGCCTCAAATGTTTGGGTAGATTGGTTTTAGGACCCTTCTCTCTGGGTTCTCTCTGGGGCTTGGCTGGGGAACAAAGGCTCAGAAACTGTCAGCGTTGGGGCTCATGAACCAATGACTAGTGAGGTCTCAGATGAGACCTGGTGGTGGGGAGGAGGTAGCAGTTGGTCAGGAAACTAAGAATGGAGCAGCACTACATAAGCCAAGGTGGAAGAACTGAACTTTGCGTTGCCATCTAAATGTGTCTGTGTGCCTTTAGGGCTCAGCAGTTCAGGGATGGTCAGGGGACATTTTATGAATGTCCTAATTTATCTCAGGTCTTTGGCTCAGTGTCAGCAAGTTTGACCTCTGCAAGTGGTTGCTGGAAGGGAAACTGTTTTAAGTGTCGTGTCAGGAGTAGAGGTCTCAGGTGAGAATGATCGGAGAACAGGAGAATGAGATTCCATGGCCAGCTTTTTCCAAGACTGTTCTCCATTCAAGAGTTTTCGAATACAAAAGCTGATTCAAAAAGTTAATTGCCCCTCCCCACCTAAAATTTGTTTTCATGTTTCTGAAAAAGTATGCTTAAAAAAAAAGTAGTTGTACAAAGGCAGTGTGTTCTTTAACTTTCAAGAAGAAACAATCTGGCAATAGAGTTTGAAAGCATGGGTTTTGGAGTCAGATACCCTAAATTCAGATTTCTAAGCTTTGCTGCTTATCACCTGGATTTGAACTCTGCTGATTTGCTTAATCTCTCTGAGCCTCAATTTCCTTAACTATGATATGTGGGGGTGGGTACCGGGATTTTGAAAATATCTACCTCAGGGTTGTTGGATTAACTAAAATAATGTCTGTAAAGCTTTAGCACAGTGCCTGGCAAAGCACTTATTAATAAATGGTTGTGATGGTGGTTATATTCATTATGTGGCTTACTCAAAGGTTTGGTTTTACTGATGCTTAAACAGATCTAAGTAATTCTTTTTCTCAAGGAAATTATAGAAAAGAAAAGGAAAAATACCCCTAAAGCTATCCATATAAGTTGGGGGCAGACTGGAGTCTTGATACCTAAACCCGTTCTAGGCAAATGGCTGATGTGTCTTCTGCTTGGTGAGCCAAATACCTGCTGTACATAGCAGTGGGAGCTGAGTGGTTCCCCATTCCAGCTGTTGAAGCTGATGCCTCTCACCCTAAAGCACTGCTCAGCTCCTGAGCAGGGCTCCTCATGGTATCAGTCCCCGTCTGCAACCTCTGACTCACAAGCACCTCATTGCACTGCCATCGTTAGAGAGCTTCTCAGATTCCTTTGAGAGAGATTCTGTTGCAGTCAAATCAAGCCTCTGCTTTAATTTGTTTACCTGTTAATGTGTCTAAATTACAAGTTAAGGTCGTTGTAGGGCAGAACATTAGAATCCAGGAAAAAAAATGTATGAGTGGAATATTAGCTATCATTTGTTTCCACTTCTGTCCCAAGCACTTTGCTAGTCCTTACCTCTGGGCATTCAGTTCAGTGAGGGAGGTAGCTGGAGTCGAGGGCTCATGAAGGAGAAGCAGCTGAGTCATTCAGATACTTACAGAGGGTAGGTTTTCTGCGGGAACTATAGTCAAGAGTTGGTGTCTAGAAGAGGAGTAGCTACCCAGAGATTAGGGGTACCTGATCTGAAGACAAAGATTGCTCCCATGTGTTTAAAGAGTTTGCTGTGAATCACTCCAAGGAAAGAGCCAGATAGGATATATCCCCCCAAAAGCCAAGAAAACTAACTAAACTTGCTTGGGTCTACATCTGCATAGAGGACATGCTCACTTCCACTCTTTTTATCCTCTGAATGGGATCTTATTTGGAAGAGTAGTTGAATCAGGTTCTCACATTCCAGCCTGAGATATATTCTGGCTGGGTGGGATTCTCTGCACCTTCTTCAGTGCATTCCCACTGACCCGTTTATCTCCACGTAAGCCAGGGCTCTGCGACTCAAGGCAAGATGTTGCCTTAGACTCTGGCACTAGCCCCCTTGGGAAGACACCTTGTGCCAAGCCATCCCTCTAGGCTGCAGGCCACTTGGAGTCACCTTGCAGTCACCTCTTTCTAGATAACTGGCTCTGGGACTTGGCTGCCTTCTCTTTGTCCTTAGCCAATTTTTCTGTTTTATTCCATTTGCTTAAGACCTACTCATTTGATCACTGAGGTCAATTCTGTTTTTCAGTGAAGCTGTGCTTCTTAAGCCAAAATATAAGGTATGTCTGGGCCAGGTTTCCATTCCTTCTTGACTATGTAGTGTGTACGGGAGAGGTTGAGAACGAAGCCTTTCCATACTGAGTCTGCCATACGCATGACCTGGGCAGAATGACAAACTGCCTGAAACTCAGTGTTCAATATCTGTGAGAATAACTACCTTCCTTCTTCAGGGGCAGCAGTCTTTAGCATCCAGAGGCCTCGTCAGCTTCTGTCTTTACCTCTAAGCTCCACAGCAGAGCACAGGTAAGAGCACCCATTCCTGTCATGGTACCAGCCCCTCCCTCCTGTGAGATACCCTCTCACCATTGCTATCACTGGGGAATGAAATTTTAATTTAAATTTACTACAATATTAAAAAAAATACATGAAATGCTGAAAATAAGACATCAACATCAAACCTGCTCCTTTTCCCCTCTTCCTGCCAGGGCTGGCAAGAAGGCACAGTAAGATTTGTTTAGCTAGCATTGGCAATCATAGGCAGGAAGAAGAAGCTAGAATATGTGCAGAGAGCACAGTGGTATGGGATACAGGAGACAGATTACCCGGGCTGCCAAAAGGAAAAAAAGGTTTTAGGAGGGACTGGAAATCCATGAAGGGCAGAGATGGCTCTACTAGAGCAGAATCTTGAGAAACAGATCTAGGTTCTTTACCATCCTTTTTTTAAATTTTGCCAGTTCTGAGGCTTGAACTCTGGGCCTGGGCACTGACCTTGAGCTTCATTTAGCTGAAAGTAATACTCTACCACTTGAGCCACAGCACCACTTCTGGCTTTTTCTGTGTATGTGGTACTGAGGAATCTAACCCAGAGCTTCATGCATGCAAGGCATGCACTCTATCACTAAGCTACATTCCCAGCCCCGAGATCTAGGTTCTGAGTTGCTGTCTTACCCCAGTGTAAAGGGGCTGGGATGGTGTGTGTGTGTGCGTGTGCGTGTGGGTACGCGCGCATGCGCATAGGACATAGCTGCTAAATGAAAGAAGCACAGGCTCAAGGGTATTGAGCCTAAGTATGGAACTTCATGCACTTTGGGTAAGTATGTTAGTCTCATTGAACTCTAGTCTCATCTAAAGTTGGTTAATGATATTGCTACTTTTATTGAGTTGGTAGATAATATATGTGAAAGCGCTCTTTAAACCAAGCATGGTATAAATACTGGATTGTTATTGGGAGTAGAGGTTTTGGAACACTTTCACTCAGAATTTCAGAAATTTCCAGATTAGAGCTTGTCACAGACCTAGTCAGAACTCAGTAAAGGAGCAGCTTTTCAGTTAAAACACTGCCAGCATTTGACTAGCAAAACTTAAAGTAAATGTGGGTGGTAAGCAAGAGAGTGAGTTTCAGAGTGATACAGGACTAGGTTTGAATCTTGATTTTGCCTTTTCCTAACTATAAGAATGTCATATTACTTGGTGTCTTTGAGCTTGGAATTCTTTTTTTTTTTGGTCTGGTCGTGAGGCCTGAACTCTGGGCCTGGGCACTGTCCCTCAGCTCAAGGCTAGTGCTCTACCACTTGAGCCACAGTGCCACTTCCAGCTTTTTTTTTTCTGCTTATGTGGTGCTGAGGAATCGAACCCAGGGCCCCATGCATGCAAGGCAAGCGCTCTACCACTGAGCCACCTACCCAGCCCCGAGCTTGGAATTCTTAACAGGTCCCTTCATGTGGCTATTGGGAATGAATGCGACAATTCAGTTGAAACAATTAACTCAGTTCCTGGTGTCCATTAAGTGCTCAATAAAAGTTCCTTTTCTTTCATTTCTTTTCTCCTTAGGAAGCATCCAGTTTACCTGGTGGAAAAGGGAGGATTCAGTTGCCCATGTCTTAGTGCAAACAATGCCAGATTTCCTTTTCTTTCTAGGGTAAGACTAGTGGTCCCAAGAGAATCTGTCTGAATGGAAAAGAATCATGGAATGGGGTAGGGCTCTACAATATTGGACACAGGGTGGCTTCTCTGGTTATCTAGTCAGTGTAGAGGTGGGGTGCAGAGGGTAAAGCCAAAAGGTGAATCTTAAGAAAGGGGATGAGTGCCATCGAGTACCTGAGTGGAAAGCCAGTTAAGGACAAAACACTTAACTAATGGTGAGGAAACCAGAATTCCATTAGCAGAACCTCAGAAACTGTGACTACAGGTCACATCTAGGTTGTGAGATAGATCCTGTATTTAGCCAGGTTTATTTGAAAATCTGCAAGAGTACTGTCTCTATAGAAAAGAATAAAACAAATCAAGAAGCAAAGACATCTTAATTGTTTTCAGAGCCAACGAAATCTATCACCCAGTCCAGGTATATGGCCGTCACCTATGTGGAGGAATAGCCTTCTGTGAGGGCATGCGGTTAAGTGCTGAAAAGAACCAGCCCATAATAATCTTGATATGTAGTGGAAGCCATGTGATAAGGCTTTAAAAGTCTGTAAATAAGGGCTGGGTCCCTCCAGAATCAACCATTATCCCAACCAGAGTTTCTGGTTATTTTGTAATCTTAGTCACCTGAGAAGGTAACCCATGGAAAGTGGCCTCAGTTGTTTTCTTGATAAACTTAATGATTGAGTCCTTAGAACAAAGAATATGTATGCTTAACCCATGTAGCATTAAACTCACATCATTACTGTCTGATTTATGGAATATATGCAGTTTTTTAAAAGACAATCTCACTGTAGCTCAATCTAGCCTCAAACTCTTGATCCTTCTGACTTAACAGCCTCTAGAGTGCTGAGATTACAGGCATGTGCCACTGTGCCCGGCTGTTGAAATTTTGTTTTAAACGCTTGACATATAGAAGAAAATGTATATTGTTAAGTTTTTTTTTTTTAAGTAGAAATCTCTTGAAGTTTCTGTGTAGTTTTGGAACATTTAAAATGGCAATGGTAAGGCTAAGATGTAGCTCAAAGGCAAAGCACTTGCCTAGGCAAGTGCAATGTCCTGGGTTTGAGCCCCAGTACCAAAAAAGAACAAGCAAAATTTTTAAAAAGTTTTTTTAAAACAACAACAACAATAAAATGGCAATGTTGGCTGTACTTATAAACTTAATTTGTTAGGGATAGTAATAAGTAGATGGGAAGGTTTGGTTTGGTCAGGTAAATGAAATACTTGAGGAAATCAAGTATATTAACCTTTTAGGTGTCATTTAAGTTACTTAAGGGAGTTTAAATGTAATTTGGATCCAATATTTAATCAAATTTCTTTGTTATGCACAAATAAATCTAACCTAAATTTAAAAACTTTGGAAAGAACTAAGACTTTGAATTTGGAACTTTGAAATATTGAATGGTTTTTAAAGACAACGTAACTTCTGAGTGATTGTTTTTATAGATCCTAGAAGTCTCTCTCATAGACATTAAAAAACTCAGAGGAATTTTTTTTTTTTGGTCCAGTCATGGGGCCTGAACTCTGGGTCTGGGCGCTGTCCCTCAGCTCTTCAGCTCAAGGCTAGTGCTCTACCACTTGAGCCACAGCGCCACTTCCGGCTTTTTTCTTTTTGCTTATGTGGTGCTGAGGAATCGAACCCAGGGCCTCAGGCATGCAAGGCAAGGCTCTACCACTGAGCCACCTTCCCAGCCCTCAGAGGAATAATTTTTAATCCATGTTAACTTAGCCTGTCCAGTAACTAACAAGTGGCAGCAGTTAAAAGATGACCACCACGCGTCACATCAGAGCCCCAGAATGTTTTTGTTGCGCTCATAGCAGTTTTTGGAAGGTCTTTCAAAAAGCGAATTGACAACATTAAAGGTAAAAAACTTGGTATTTAAATAAATTTCTGACTAAGATTTATCACCAATGGAATCCTATTTCCCATGTGATCATTGGCTGGAACTAAATGGCAACTGCCCCCCTTGTTAGTGTTCCTCCGGTGGTCCAGTTCCACTCTTCATAGAACTGTACACCTGGTTTGCCTCTTGTTGACTTGTATGATCCATATGTGTGTGTGTGTGTATATATACACACACACACACACACACACTTGTGTATATGTGAGGCCTCTGAACTTCATTGGGGTTCCTAGAAATTGATGTTGTGTAACTTCAGATAAGGACCTTAAGAAAAGTAGAGACTCAGACTGGGAAGGTAGATCAGCGGTAGAGTGCTTGCTTCACATTCATGAGGCCCTGGGTTCTATTCCTCAGCACCACATACACAGAAAAAGCCAGAGGTGGGCGCTGTGGCTCAACTGGCTAGCCTTGAGCTGAAGAGCACAGGGACAGCACCCGGGCCCAGAGTTCAGGCCCCACGACCAACAACAACAACAAAAAAAGTAGAGACTCTAGCCTCTGTTCTCAGTCTATCCAACTAGGATCCTTCTCTGACCTGGCTTCAGGACTGCTCCTCGCCCTTCAAGGAAACATGGGAAGTTCTCAAACTCAGATCTTTCAGTGTTCCTCCCTGGGACCAGACTCTGCCTATACCCTGACTCTAGGTGTCAGTTTCTGTGAACTTTGTTATTTAGTTTGACCACAGTCTGCCTTTGGCCTGATGAGTCCCAGGCTCTTGCTTTATAAGGTTCTGTAGCCAATCTTTATGGCCTGTTTGTCTTGCATCTCTCCACCATCACTGCTTGGAAGCCAGACTACTGCTGAAGGTTTAGAGACAGAACGTGAGAAGGGAAATCTGGAGGTTCTCAAGCTGGTGGCAGAGCTAGCCACAGTTTAAGGGGCAGCTGGTAGTGTGTTGGTAAGGGAAGCTACTGCACAATTGTAGGTAGACAAGTCTACAGAAAGAACGTAAGAATGAATTAAGGTTTCAGAAGAGTCACGGTGTGATAGGATAAAATAGCAAAGACAGCCAAGGAGCTCCTGAAGCTCAGAAACATTGAAGTGATTCAGGAGGGGGCACCACTGGAAATCTATCATCCTCTGAAGTTGTGACTGAACAAATGATGCTGGAGGGTTGGAGGGGAAAGAAAGCTTGGGTGTGATGCTGAGGACACAGCCTGGGGCAAGGGAAGTTTCCATAGACATGACCTGGCAGACCATCTGAGCCAAATCCCCACGAAGGTTGGTGAAGTTCCAGGTCCTAGTGAGGGTTGATTAATGTATTCCCAGCATCTAGGCTATAGGGACATCTCCAGCAGTGTGCCTTGGGGCTCAGGCTGGTGTTCTCTCTGACATTTTTATTGACAACTGAGCAAGGCAGCAGGCTCATCAGGTTTGCAGGTGATAGAGCTAGGAGGGGCAGTTAATACTTTGCATGAAAGAGTCGGGATTCAAAACGATTTCAACAGGCTGGAACACTGGGCTGGAACCAACAAGATTAAATTTAACAGGGATAAATGTAGAGTCCTGCACTTAGGTTAAAACAAAATCAATGACATAAGTACCGAGTTGGGGCGGGGGGAGCAGGCCCAGCTTGACAGCAGTTCATGGAGAAAAGACCTGGGGGGTTTAGTTGACTGCAAGCTCAATATGAGTCAACTGTGTGATGTGACTGCTAAAACTCTAATACAGTCATGTGTTACATTAACCAAGCCAGAGTTGGATCAAGGAAGGTGTTCTCAATGCTTGCTGAGAGGGTCAAACCACTTCTGGAATACTAGGTCCTATCCTATTCTGACGGGCTTCGTTTGTTATTTTTTTTTTTTTAGAGCTCAGTAACAAGTGAGAATGTGCTCCATAGGCATCCAGTGGGAAATGGGTGTGAATACTGTCAGAAACTTGCCAGGGCATCTAAGGTGTTCAGGTTTCTAGAATGGATAGGAGTCCTTAACCCAAGCAAAAGTGATTCTATCGGAAGCACCTTTTGGAAATTTAGAGAAAACATGGGAGTCTGTGCTCATCATCCTGTGGGTGCCCGGTTGGTGCCGACCTGTGAATCTCATTTCTTGTCTTCCTGTGGTCAAGGGATTAGGGATTCGTTAGAAGGGGTCTAGGATGAAGGTGAGCATAGGAGTGGAGAGGAACCTGGCCTTTGGACCCCAAGCACCATCTTTCTAGCGGGCTCCCCTGGGACGTGCTGCCCCTGCTGTGGCCACTGCGTGGCGCAGTCGCTCCACGCTGGGATCCAGAGGCGATTACAGTAGCCAAGTAGACGACCGGAACACAGCTGCATTTCCCACACTCACCGCTGAGGGGAGCCCACACGCCCGCTCCGCACAGGTCAGGCAGAAAGACTCCTGGCGTGGTGGGAAGAAGCTCGCCTGCGGTCCAGACATTGGTGGTATCCAGATGTGACTCCTATTTGAGGCCACTCATCCCTGTCTCCTATATTGTTGTGGAGTCCACGGTGTAGACGACCTCTTGTGAGAGCTCATGGTCCCTAGGACCGTGAACTCAAAGGTGACCTGGAAGAACCTGAATTCCTATCCTTTGCCACTGACTGGCTGTGTGACTGTCACCAGTTTACCTCAGCTCTGGATGTGTTGGGTTCCTTAACTGTTGAAAGTAGGATAGTACTGTCAATTTCAGAGTAGCTGGAAGTAAAGAATCAAACATCTAGGGCAATGGTTCTGAACAGGTACAAGAATCACCAGAGTAGCATTGGGAATTACAGATTTCAAGTTCCAACTTCAGAATCATTTAACAGTTCTGAGTGGAGCCTGGAAATCTGTACTTTTAAACAGTTTCTCCTGTGGTTCTGATGTGCTCTGGCCACATTTTACAAAGTTGACATAGGACATAGAAAGCTACCCAGTACATACTGGTTCTCTCCCTTAGACCCATGCTGGGTCTGTGTGACCATCGTGGGTCTGACTGATGGGAGTGTACAGGCTTGCTCTTAGGTGACAGGATGGTGGCAGGAAGGGGTGTCTATATGTGGGGACACAACACTCTCCCAGTGTATATTAGCCCTGGGGGATGGAATGTACTAAAGGCCATGGGAAGGCTTGTATTGGTACTTAGGTAGGTGATGCTTTGGTGGTAGGGTTATGGAGCGGGGGTGACAGCCCAGCAGTGGTGATGAGGGTAATAAATTGTTGAAGGAAATGGAGTCAGAGAGGCAAAGATAGGGAAGGGGACGAAGCAGAAGGAGAAGAGAGTACCTGGCTGGAGAGGGGGGTTGGTTATATCCTGATCAGGCCAAGAGGACAGGAAAAGAAGACTGTGATGCTTCATGAAGCCCCGTGGGGGCAGCCATTCCTTGTGAATTGTGATGAAGTATTGAGCCCCAGGAGACTTGACTATTCTCTGTTCTGGATTAAAAGGAGCAGGGATGCTCTTTAAGAGCTTTGAGGGGGAACTTTCCTGGTTTACCCAAGATATATAAGCGAAGCTGATTTTCTTGTTTGTTTTTTATTTATTTAATTTTAATTTTTATTTTTTGTGAACATACTGTACAGAGGGGTTACAATTACATGGGCAAGATAATGAGTACATTT
>NW_012267252.1:4156895-4179725 GCF_000151885.1 Dipodomys ordii
GCCACTTCCAGTTTTCTGGTGGTTTATTGGAGATAAGAGTTTCACGGACTTTCCTGCCCAGGCTGTCTTTGAACCATGATCCTCAGATCTCAGCCTCCTGAGTAGCTAGGATTACAGGCGTGAGCCACAGGTGCCCAGCTACTAGTTGCTATTTTATTTTTACCATTTTACAAATGAGGAAACTGAAGCTCAAAGAGAGGAATTAAATTTGGTCAAGATCACACAGAAGTGGTATTTGAAAGTTTTGTGGTTTTTTTCCCCTGGCTTGTGCTATGCCTTTTGTGGGTGACTTTGGACAAAATGTCTCCCCTCAGTTTCCTTATGTGTAAACCAAAGATAATAGTAGTACTATCTCACAGGGATAACAATGGAGAGAAGTGAATCCATGTAGAGGATGTAGTGTGTAGAAAATGCTGTTCATGGGAATGCTGCCATTGTCATTGTGGTGACTTCTTTACAGCCTCCATCCAGAAAGTAGGGAGTTAAAGACAGGTGAAAGAAGTCACAGACAGGCTAGATGGGTAACTCAGAGAGAGCCGTGGAGGAAAAAGCTGAAGAACAGCATCCAACGGTGGTTCTTTATTTGTGTGTGTGTGTGGGGGGGTACTAGAGCTTAAATTCAGGGCCTTGGCTCTGTGCCTTAGCTTTTTTGCTCAAGGATGGTGCTCTACCACTTGAGCCACAGCTCTACTTCTGGCTTTTTGGTGGTTAATTAGAGATCAGTCTCATGGAATTTTCTGCCTACGATGGCTTTGAACCACAATCCTCAGATCTCAGCCTTCTGAATAGCATAAGCCACCGGTGCTCACCTTTTTTTGCTAGTGTGAGAATGAGTGGATGGAAAGTGGGCTGGTCTGGATTTAACAAGTGCATGATAGTGGAGAAGGATTCTGGGAAAGATGGGCTGGTTTGAGACTCAAGGTGATCAGTTGGAAGTCAGGACTGAAGTACTGTTTTGGGAGTCATCAATCCACACCCATTGAGTACCCTGATGCTTAATACACATATAAAATAGAGCCCCTTTGAGGATCATTCCTGTAGGGGTGCTAGTTGAATTTGAAGTCCTGCTTGTAGATGAGTTCACTGTGGGAGAAACTGTGGAGGGGGAAGCACTGAAAACCTCCAGACTGAGTCAGGCCCAGGCTCAGTCTGCATGTAGAATTGAGCTGCTGGGGTGGCTGCTCAGAGGAGCTGGAGGATTCAGCTATGGCAGCGCAGGTGCTGCAGCAAGGGCCTTGGCATGGGCTGTTTCCAGAGGGACTTGAGAGAGTGGTAGGGCAGAGGCTGGAAACAGTGGAGACAGCCAATGAGGGAATGGGCTAGAGG
Organism: Dipodomys ordii; assembly: GCF_000151885.1. Taxonomy (NCBI): domain Eukaryota; kingdom Metazoa; phylum Chordata; class Mammalia; order Rodentia; family Heteromyidae; genus Dipodomys; species Dipodomys ordii. Next base: position 4,158,222 of record NW_012267252.1, read on the forward strand.
GAGAAGTTTGATAAACAGGATAGAGCTGGGGCTCCAGCGGCAGGTTGAAGGGAGGAGTGTATATGAGAGGTAGATGCCGAAATGTGATGGGGAAGGGAGGAGTTTCTCGGTTCTTCTCTCAGCTAAAGGCTCACAGGGAGCCTATAGGTACAAAGTAGTACATTTCTCCCAGCTCTACTTTCTGACCCCTCCCTGCCACCTTCCCCAACATCTCTCTCTCTCTCACACTCACACACACACACACACACACACACACACACACACACACACACACAGTGCTTGAAGCTATTTCCTCCAACCTTGCCTCAAGAAACATGGGGAAAAAAAACATCCTGTATCTGATTTCCATCCTCATCTATATCACTCTGCCTTTCCTACACTGCTCTCTGGATTCTCAAGGAGAAAGTTTAGCCCCTGATGTTGGCTCAGTAGTGGTGTAGTAGATGGTGGCTCATCTCCATTATCCCTCCGTGTGTGGGGGGGGCTTTATAAATGGCTTCCCGCACCCTCCCCCATCATCTTCTACCACTCCCGACCTTTTTGGCTATTGCTTTGATCATTATCCCTCTGGGAAATGGTGTCCTGCCCCCTGCCTTCATCAGGCCCCTGATTCCTTAGTCAGTCACCAGAGTTAGGAATATGCATGGGACATTGAATCCTCCCGTGCTCAGTGCTTCCTTCCCCCAGGAAGGAGGTCTACTTAGATAACTGCACCAGTGGCTTGTCATCCTAGCTACTCAGCAGACTGATATCTGAGGATCGCAGTTCAAAGCCAGCCTGGACTAGAAAGCCCACGAGACTCTTATCTCCACTTAACTACCAAAAAAGCCAAAGTAGAGCTGTGGCTTGAGTGGTAGAGTGCTAGCTTTGAGGGGGAAATATTAAAAAGCTCAGAGACAGTGTCCAGGCCCAGAGTTCAAGCCCCAGCACCAGCACCAAAATAATAATTAGACTTAGATAACTGCTATCTGACTGTGTTGGAATTATCCTTGTGTCTAACTGCATAATAATAATAACCTTGAAAGAACTGGAGATCACCCAGACCAGGGACTTCAAAAGATACTTTAATCTTAGAAACCTCAATACTGAATGTATAAATATACGTAGGCACATATAAAAGCAGAAATAAGGGTGAAGCTTGCTCACCCTTGTCCCACTGTCTGCCCACAGTATCCCTGAATGCTTCTGAGAAACTCTAGAGCTCCACAGAGCACAGAAAATCTAAGTCCTTCATTTACAGGTAAGGAAACTGAGAACCAGAGACTCACTCAAGGTCACATAGAGCAAAAACAATCATTCACATTTTTCCCCCAATTCAGCTCCTGCAGGACTTGCCTCTGGCCTGGCATTAGCTCTAGTATTCTTTTATGTACTTTGACTTTGCCATTCATTTGTACAGCAGATATTTATGGAGTACCTGCTGCATGCCAGGTATACAGGAAGCACTTGAGATTGTTAGGTGCTGGTCCTGGGTGTCATTGGGAAGTTGAAGCAGAAAGTTTGCCTTATTCTTAGGGCTTTTGGTCAAGACATGATGCTGGAGGCAGGTCAATAATACCTGTGAGAAGTGCCATGAAGGAAGCTCAGTGGTGTCCTAAGGAGGCCTTGTTAGGTCAGACTTCACCTAGATAGGAAGTGACGCAGAGTTGGAGCTAAAGATAATCTAGAGACTGGAGGAGAGGAGAGTGATACTGTGGAGGCATCAGATGGCAGGAGAGAGAGGACAGAGTAAGAGAATAAAAGAAGGTCAGTGTGGCTTGAACTTGGAAGCCATGACTGATGGACAGGCAGGTTTTGGAGTACTGCTGGGATTCTATTCTAAGATTATGTATCAAAAATATATCTTTAGCAGGGCTGGGAAGGTGGCTCAGTGGTAGAGCACTTGCCGTGCATGCCTGAGGCCCTGGGTTCGATTCCTCAGCACCACATAAGCAAAAGGAAAAAAGCTGGAAGTGGCACTGTGGAACACTAGCCTTGAGCTGAAGAGCTGAGGGGCAGTGCCCAGGCCCAGAGTTCAGGCCCCACGACCGGACCCCCCCCAAAAAAAATATATCTTTAGCTTCATGGCAGGGGTGACCACACTGTCCATATTAGGTGCCTTTATTTCCAAGTCTATTTGCTTTCTGCATCTCTGACTTCAGTTACTTACTGTTTAGGGTACTCTTAGCAGGACTTATTTCCAATTTTGGTGGCACATATCTTTTGGTTCTAAAGTGTGTATTTATGCATCCTAGTGTGCAAATATGTTGCCAGTATATCATGTATTCAGTAAATACTAATATTTTGTGGGGCTTTTTTGTTTGTTTTTGCCACTGTCCCTGAGCTGCTTTTGCTCAAGGCTAGCACTTGTGGCTAGCACAGTGCCACTTCTGGCTTTTGTGTTGTTGTTGTGATACTGAGGAATTGAACCCAGGGCTTCATGCATGCTAGGCAAGAACTCTACCACTAAGCCACATTCCAGCCCTAAATACTAAAATTTTAAGTGCCACCATGAGTCAGATATTATTCCATGACCATTATGGTCAGCCAGTGTCACTGGCAGTTGTGTGTCCTGTGTCATGTTGGCACCTTGTGCCATTGTGTGTCTGAATGCATTGATGGGATGGCTCTGGTGACTGCCACTATGGGTAGCTATAAATCCAGAGGATAATGAACTTCCTGGGACTGTTGGGAGCTCTGTCTAAGGCCCCTTGGGGGTAGTGCCTCAGCCTGGAGGTTCTAAGGTGTTAAAGGAGCCTCCCTCATGGATGCTGAAGAGGAGAGGGGATGTGGGGGGGGCACTGGGGCAACCAGTGTTGGCCAGACAGGGCCACATTAATAAAGAGAGACCTGGGGGAGGGAAGGCCAGGGCAGGCGGCTGTGGCGGTTAAGATGAAAGTGTCCCGGCTGGCGGGCAGGCAGGTGGCCTCTCCCCTACCCTGTCAGCACTTTTTAATGTCCCCTGGGTTAGAATGTGTGGGAGGAGTGGGACAGGACTAGAGAAGCTGGAGCTCACCTTTCCCAGGCCCCAGCGGAGGTGGGGCTTTGGTGTGGTGGGAGGAATGCAGTTCATAGGTGTAACTGAGAGGAAGGGCCCGGCCATGCCCTCGCTTCTCCCCACTTACTCATTACTCTGACTCAGCCAGTCTGGAGGAAGCAGGATAGAGAAGCAACTAGAGAAACAGAAAAGAAGGGTATAGCTCTGTGTAAGGCCTGGGCACATGCCCACATGCACACACACACTTAACAGGCTACTATCTGAGCTAGATATCTTTTATTTGTTTTATTTATTTATTTATTTTTGGGTCCGATTGTGGGGCCTGAACTCTGGGCCTGGGCGCTGTCCCTCAGCTCTTCAGTTCAAGGCTAGCACTCTACCACTTGAGCCACAGAGCCACTTCTGGCTTTTTTCTTTTTGCTGAGGAATCGAACCCAGGGCCTCATGTATGCAAGGCAAGCGCTCTACCACTAAGCTACCTTCCCAGCCCATTTTTTTTTTTTGGTTTGTTTGTTTTATTGGTTGTAGAGTTTGAACTCAGGGCCTGGGCGCTGTCCCTGAGACTCTTTGTGTCAAAGCACTCTCTACCACTTAAACCACAGCACCACTTCCAGTTTTTGAGTAGTTAATTAGAGATAAGAGTCTTACGAGGACTTTTCTGCCTCAGCTGGCTTCAAGCCATGATCCTCAGATCTCAGCCCCCTGTATATTTGAGCTGTATATTTGAACCAGAGAAAATAATTGCCCATGATGCTAAGTTCATGAGAATGAGCAAAACCCTATGTACCTTTGTCTTCAGCTCTCTGTGGGAACTTAAAAACATAGGCTTAGGTCCTGATAGGGTTGGGTCAGTCATTTAACCTCTGTGAAATTTGCTGTTTCATCTCTGAAGTAAGAGTAGGTTAGTCTGTTTCACAAGAGGATTGTAAGTATTAAGCCAATAGAAAGAGCCTACTGGAAGTCACTCTTTTTTTTGGGGGGGGGTGTTGTAGGGCTTGAACTCTGGGCCTGGGCACTGTTCCTCAGCTCTTCAGCTCAAGACAAATGCTCTACCACTTGAGCCACAGCACCACTTCTAGTTTTCTGGTGGTTAATTGGAGATAAGAGTCTCATGGACTTTCCTTGGGCTGGCTTTGAACCACAATCCTCAGATCTTAGCCTCCTGAGTAGCTAGAATTACAATCGTGAGACACTGGTGCCCTGCATGGAAGTCACTCTCTCTCTCACTATACACAGTTTTGATTTAGCTTTTTGTTTGTTTGTTTGTTTTGGCTTCTGTGGTGCTGGAAATGGAATCCAAGGCCTTGCGGAAGCTAGGCTAGCGTTCTACCAATTGAGGCAAATCCCAGGCCCCAGTGTCATTGTTGATCATTACACAGGGGCTACGTCAGGTGACTGTGTGATAGTATGGGGCTGTCTGGGGGGCCTGAAGGTCTTTGTGGATCCATCACATTAGATATCTTGTTCAAGGGAATAAGGATGTTTGCACCTGTAAGCCCTTTTCGATGAGTTTGATGGGAGTATGTAGGTATATGGATGGACATCTGGTGGCTACATCGAAGTATATCCCACTTTCCGGGAGATCCCAGGCTCTGCATGTGTGTGTTTGTTCTGGATTCCTTTGTGTTTCTCAGAATACATGGGAGGTTCTCTGGAGTGTGATGGATGTGTGCATCTTGGAATGTGTTCTGGCCGTGTTGGGGATGTGTGGGGATAGCATTGGTGTGTCTTTGGGCCCTGTGTGTGTGTATCTCACTGTGAATCCTGATATGAATGTAGCTGAATTTGCCTTTGTCTTGGTCGTATGAGTGTGATGGCGGTGTGTGGTGCCTTGGTGTGGCTGTGTGTGACTGTGTGTGTGACAGTGTGTGTGTGCGCGCGCCGTGTGTGTTTGGTGAGCGGCTCTGCTGCCTTAAGCACCTTTCGAATACATTGGCCACAGCTCATTGAATCCTTTAACAATCTGACTCTGCTCTTCCTTCCCCGTTTTTTCTAATTCAGTTCCTCTTATTACAAAAATAAAAAATAAAGCACTGCCCCTTTCCAGTGGCTGGCCCTGCGGAGCCCCCGCCTCGGGACCAGCCTCGTTTCACTCCATTTCGGAGAAAACGGGAAGTCGGTAATTTTAAAAAATATTTTCTACTTTATTTGGGATTTAATGTTCTTACAGAATCCTGCTGCCTCTCACTGTCTCCCCCATCCACCCCAGCCCCACATGCGAGAGGCGTAATGGCCCGTTCAGCATATTAGGGGAGCCAAGCGCACGCATGTGTGTGTGTGTGTCTGTATATGTGTGTGTGTGTGTGCACACTTGAACAAAAACACACAGAGAAACACAGTAGACGGACATACAAATAGCAGCTCAGATATATTCTCAGACATAACCTCAAGCAAGCACTTTCCCTAATACTAAAACACCATACAAGAAACCCATTCCCAGATCCACCACCACACTTAAGGAAACAGACCTAGGAACCATCGAGGGAGGATTTCTGGGAACATAGATGAGAGATGCTCATTTTAAGAGACAGATGAAAGTGACTTCTGTGCTATAAAGGAATGTAAGTGGAGTAGATGGAGAGTCTGATCATCCCTCAGCTAGGTGTTACCCCATATTGTACCAGGAAACATTGCATGGTCAGGAAGTGGTTATTCAAGGTCATGAAATAAGTCAAGGTTAGATGTGGGCTGAGTGCTAGTGGCTCATGCTTGTTAATCCTAGCTACTTAGGAGGTTGAGATCTGAGGACTGTGGCTCAAAGCTAGTCCAGGCAGGAAAGTCTATGAGACTCTTATTTCTAATAAACTACTCAGAAAAGGCTGGAAGTGACACTGTGGCTCAAATGGTAGAGCACTAGCCTTGAGCAAAAGAAGCTGAGGGACAGCACCCAGGCCCTGAGTTCAAGCTCCAGTACTGGCCAAAAAAAATTAGCTATGGAACCAGAAATAATTATGTGCCACTTCCCTGTGTCCCACTTTTGAACCCCAGAGTGGTAAACTGCATGCATGTGTACATGTGTATGCATTTTTCTTTTTTCTTTCTTTTTTTTTTTGTCAGTTGTAAGGCTTGAAATCTGGGCCTGGGCACTGTCCCTGAGCTCTTCAGCTCAAGGCAAGTGTTCTACCACTTGAGCCACAGTACCACTTCTGGTTTTCTGGTGGTTAATTGGAGATAAGAGCCTCACGGACTTTCCTTGCCTGGACTGGCTTTGAACGGCAATCCTCAGATCTCAGCCTCCTCAGTAGCTAGGATGACAGGCATGAGTCACCTGCACCCAGCTGTATGTGTGTGCATTTCTGTATGATGTGGTTTTGAACAGCCTTCAGTGCAATCCATCTATTAAGCCTAGCAAATGTTTGCACAGGTTGACAGAACCTGTATGTCTCTATAAGTGTATATTTGAAAAACTATGTACACATACACATGAGAGTGTCCATCACAGTATATCAGGCTGTATAAGAGGCAGGTGTGGTGGAATACCCTTGTAATTCTAGCACTCAGAAAGCTGAGGCAAGAGAATCTCAAGTTCAAGGCCAGCCTAAACTACATAGCAAGTTCCAGGCCAACTTGTGCTATATAACCAAACCCAGTCTCAAAACAACAATTAAAAAATGCTGATGCTAATGTTGATGCTGAGTTTGTGTAGGTATGGCCATGAGCAGACATGGAAGGCCCTGCTCATCTCAATATTCCAACCCACCAACAAATAGTTGGCACATAGCAATACATAATAAAAATTTGTTCAAAAGTGACTACATGATCAGAATCACTCTGGGAGCTTATCTATGGAAGCCCTAGCTTGGGAGGACCTGGCCACTATTGGTGGAGATGACAAGAAAATCAGTCTGGACCAGAGCAGAAGAGGAGAGATGGTACATCTGGGGTAGTATGGGGAGGTAACTGGCTGTGCTGCCATACTTATTATGGGTTTTGTGGTGAGTGTTTTCCCCCCCTAGGATAATGAGTTTCATGTGTTATTTCAACTTTTCTATGGGACAAAGAGGAAACAAAAGAGTTGTCTATTTGTTGCACATAGGACAGGAAAGGGAAAGGTGTAGTAATGGACAGAAACTCAAGATGGCTAGATTGCATACTGACTAAACACACAAACTGATGAGATTTATTTCTAGGCAGACCAAAGACAAACAGAGACATAGATAAACAGATATACAGATAGACACATCAACTGACATGGTCGGCAGGGAGCTAGACAATCCTGGAGAGTGACTGACAGATAGGCCAACAGACAGGCAGACTAATCAATAGACAGATAGATGGATAGCTGATTTCATAGAGAAGATGGATGTACAGAATGGAGTAGGCTCTGGTGATAGTCTAACAGTCATGTCCCAAATTCTACTTTCTCTTTGCCAATGGAGCTCACTTTTGTTTGGTGTTGCTGGTCAAAGTGCTTTAGGGAAAGTTGAGCTCCTCCATTATCCCAGAGATGAATTCTAATTAGGAAAACCACAGAGATACAATTTCCATTGTTGGGGATTGATTCAGAATGGCTGTGAAGCTGAGAACCGGTGGCTTACGACTTTAATCCTAGCTACTCAGGATGTTGAGATCTGAGGATTTCAGTTCAAAGCCAGTCCAGGCAGGAAAGTCCATAAGACTTAGCTCTAATTAACCACTAGAAAGCTAGAAGTGGCGCTGTGGCTCAAAGTGGTAGAGCACTAGAGACAGAGCCTGGACTCAGAGTTCAAGCCCCATGATTAACAAAAAGAAAGAAAAATAATGTATGTGCTGAGATCTGGTGCAGGTGGCCCTCCCCTGTTCTGTATTAGAGAACATTTTTCTTATTGTCTAGGCCCCTTTGGGTTAGGTCATCTGTTGCTTATGGACAAAAGCATCCTAATTGCTATCTAACCCAACTGACAATTTCACAGATACACAACTAAGAAATGGAGAGATAAATGAAAGGAGAGACAAACCAATACAGAGAATGACATACAATAGAAAAATGACTAATAAAAGACTAGTAAAGAGATAGTTAAAAATAATAAACAGGTTCTTCAACTGACAAAGAGCTGAGCAAGTGGTAAATAGATGGAGCTTAGCTATGTAGTCAGTTTGAATTGTACTAAACCAATGGAAATAAGGCTTGGAAGATAGCAGCATGGGTGGAACAACTGGCAGATGGAAACATGGTAAACCCACAGACACTGACACCTTCTCAGAAAACCACCAGCCTGCTGTGGATTCTCCTCAGTGCTGTTGTGAACCTCTGTACACGATGCTGTCTTAGCCCTTATCTGTTTTTGTCATTCTTGTTTATTCATCCCTGGCCACAAATTCCTTGAGAAAATGAATCACATCTACGTGTGTGTGTGTGTGTGTGTGTGTGTGTGTGTGTGTGTGTGTGTGTGTTGGTCGGTCAATCAGTAGCATAAGTCCTGCAGCTTGAATTCAGGCCTATGTTTGTCCCTTAGCATTTTTGCTCAAGGCTAGCGCTCTATACCATTTGAGCCCACAGTTCTTTTGGTGGTCAACTGGAAATTATTCTCATGGGCTTTCCTTTCTAGAATGGCTCTGACCTGTGAACTTCAAATCTAGCCTCCAGAATAGCTAGGATTACAGACATGAGCCATCAGCACCCAGATCATGTCTACCTTTAATATCTTTAGTACAGGACAGAGCACACAATAAATGCTTAGTAAATATTTACTTTTTGAATGAATGGCTAGATGGAAGGAGGGACAGAAGGCAAGAAAGAGGTAAGAGAGGGATAAGTAAGAAGGTGGACAAAATGTGGAACAGATAGGTAAATGGACAGTTAATTTGGCAAGTGGATTGGTAGATTATCAGGAAGGCCTGGTAGTGTGGTCATGTAAAAATAAACATTCTTATTTCAGACAGGCAGATGAAACAGGGTGATCGGTGTATAGGTTAACTTTCTCTGTATGTGAGAGACAGAGGAGAAGGAAGGAAAGGGGAGACAGGGAGAGAGGAAGGGAATGAGCATGAATATGGGTGAATATATCACTGAAAGACAGGCAGTTATACTATGATGGATAGATGGATAACCAGCAAGATGGTTATATAGATCAAAAATAGGTGGAAAAATAAGTCAGCGAGTGGACAAAGACAGGTACTCAAACCTGGGATTGTAGACATATGACTTGTTAGATCAGTTCAAAAGCTAAAGGAGAGAAATGGCACATGCTGGCACATATGGACATAGAGATAAACTAGAGCAAAACTCAAGAGACCCTGCTGGTTATGCTTATCGCCTCTTACGTATTTCCACTGACTATATTGACTCTGGGGGGAATAAAACTCAACCTCCCTCTCTCCTTTTCCTTCCTCTTCTCCTGCTCTAAGTGTTCCCATACCTGTAACTCACAGCCTGACTCCCATAATTAGGAATGCTATTTGTGTGACTGTCCCTGAGCAGTACCTGGATGTGGGATGGTGGGAATCCTGCAGAGAAACTCTTTTTACCTGCATCTCCACTTGTGTTGACCTCAGGCAGCCTTTCCCTACCCACAAGCTAAGTTCTGGCCTAGGATTCCTTTCCTGCCCACTTGTCTCTTTTTCCTCCTACCAAGATTTAAGAACCTGAAGTTAGACTTCTGAAGTCACCCTCAGATCTGTTCCTCTCCAGGGCAGGGAGCAGCCTCTCTCCCACAGAGGAGGAAATGAGGATGCACCCAAGGTCTCACAGCCAATGAATGGATGATTTGGGGGCTGTACTTAGATTCCTGTGGTTCCACAGCTCTGCCTTTTCTAAGACACAGGGCTCTTTCTCTGATTCCTCCAAGATCAGGGATTGAGATGATGAAGTTTATAATTAAAGAGATGCAATCTGCAGTGCTGGTGTTTTAGGTGTTCACATGGTCTTGACTAAAAATATGAGTAACTTGTTTTCCAAGCAGTCTCAGCATGTGAGAGACAAGGTATAGAAATCTCGCTGCTATTCTAAAATCAGTGCTCTGACCTCACAGTTTGGTTTGGCTATTATTAGAGGTGGGGGTCAGGTGAGTACTGGCAAACAGCAACAGTCACCAAATTAATGACTCACCTAGGGTCAGGAAGTCCACAGCCACCTGGACATGAATTAGCTGGTTAAGAAGCCATGACTGGGTGGATCAATGGAGACAAGGTTTTGTGGTTTATTGCCATACTACACCCCAAGGGCCAGGACTTGTGGGGGATGACTGCCTTTCTCCTTGGTGCCCCAGCTCTGGATGGCTGAGTCTGCAGAGAGCTCGAAGCCTAGCTGAGGAGACATAACACTGCAGGCCTCTCAGGGAGCAGGTGCTAAGATGTAAAACCCTGTGGGAGGGAGGAAAAAGAATCAGGATTGAATTAAGACATAATGGATTAAGAATGGTTATTAGGCTTTTCCCCAAGTGTGGTCAGGATGCTTGGGTTTTATAAAAGAACCTTCCATGAGCCTGGATGAAACTGGATTTTGACCAGATCCATGTGGTACCGGTCATGAGGATGTGATGCAGCAGCCCCAGAAAGTGAGCACAATGGCAGACACAGCCCAGTGCTCAGGACTATTGGCAAGTGTCCTCCGCAAGTATGGAGGCATCCCTCGTGGAAGGGGGTCTAGGTGCATGTAAGTTTATACCACAGGCACTTTACTAAACCATGGAAGACAGGGAAGTCAAATGAGAACTCCAGGCTAAGACAACATCAGGACTGAGTTTAGAGAAAAGGCTTACCCAGGTGACCAAAGCTTGAACAAGGAAAGCCAACAGAAGGAACAGGATGTGCTAAAACCAGAGGCAGAGATGACATAGGACACAGGCAGGTTTAGATCAAAGGTTCTTCTCTGCCTTGCTGAAGAGTTTGAGCTGTTAATTAAGTAGATGAAGATCTCATAAAGGATTTTAGGATGATGTATGACATAATTGGAAGTTTCATTTTAGAATAATCTTGGTACTCCAACTCACTCTCTAATCTGGTTACTATAATGGAGGTAGTAACAGCTACCTGTATCTTAAAGTTGTGAAAATGAAGTGAAATAGCATAGGTCAGGCTGGTCTGAGTGGCCCTGAGTATAAGAATGGTTGTTCTGATTGGCTCTATCAGACCAGATCAAAATAGGAGACAGATGGCTGCTGCAGGTATTAAAACATGATAAGGCTGAGATAATAAGAGCTTTGTTGGACCTGACAGACACATCCATAATTCCAGAGTTGGGATATTTAGGCAGGAGGATCATTCGAGGTCAGTGTGGGCTACATAATAAGAGTCTGTCTCAAAATACATACATACACATACATACATACATACATACATACATACGTAAAACTCACATGACTTAGTGAGAATATTTGGACCCGTTGGAACACCAGTGTATGTAAAGGAAACATCCCAGAAAAGATAACCACATTTTTGAGGTACTGAGTATTGAACTAAAGACCTCAAGGCTAGTGCTCTTGCTCCATGTTGTAGTCCTTTTATTTTTAATTTGTTGTTCAGATATGGTGTGAAGCTTTTACCCACTCAAGACTTCATTCTTCCTACCTCTGCCTCCTGAGTGGCTGGTGTTACAGGCATTTCTTACCATACCCAGCCCCACAAATTACATTCTTACCCAGTCTGCATATGATTTCAGGGGTTCTGAAGAATTCCAGAGACTCCTCCAAGGGCCTGGCCACTGGTCCATGGATTCTAAATCAAGAATGTGCCTCTAAATAGTGTATTGAAATCCTATGACCTTGGACCCATTACGTATCCCCCAGGCAGATAAAGAAATTGAATCTTTAGGGCTGGGAATGTGGCTTAATGGTACAGTGTTTGCCTCGCATGCATGAAGCCCTGGGTTCGATTCCTCAGAACCACATATACAGAAAAAGCCAGAAGTGGCACTTTGGCTCAAGTGGTAGAGTGCTAACCTTGAGCAAAGAAGCTCAGGGATAGTGCCCAGGCCCTGAGTTCAAGCCCTAGGACTGGCAAAAAAAAAAAAAAAGAATAAAGAAAGAAAAGAAAGAAATTGAGTCTTTATCTGTAAGATGAGGAGTCATAAGTAGAGGAAAACAAAAAGAAACTAACATCATGCGCTATAAAGATTGTACCCTGTTTGTGGGTAGAATTTATTCTCATTTTGAAAGTAGAGGGATGGAGAGGTGGTTCAAGAAACTTGTCTAGCAAAGTAAACAGGATTCAAGAAACAAAGGACAGCCACCCACTTTGTCATATCATTGCTAAATAACTCCATGCTCTTGACCATATATTGGGTAGATATATGCACGCAATGGAAGGAAGCCAGGAGGAGGAACAGAATAAGTGGGAAACGGATCAACATACAACAAAAGGGCCCATCAGCTGAATCGCACATAGAAGAAAAAGAACTAAGCAACCCAAAGACAGTGATGGGAAGGGAGGAATGAGAGGGAAAGAGGGAACAGCCTACACTAAGCAGAAGGAAAGAAATGTAAATATCACCTGATGTGGAAGAAATAATTGTATTGTCAAAGCTCATAGAATTCACAAACTTTATAGACCATGATAATGACAATTTGCCTTGTGAAGGCTAAAATTCCACAACACTGTGAATTATATAAAATTTATATAATCACCTAATCTCAATTTTTAAAAAAGTGAGAGAAGGGGTGGGTTAGGAGCTATGTGACAATCTTGTCAGACACTGTACTTATATACTACTTTGCAGAATGGGAACTTTGTACAACTACTTAAAGATATAATAACAAAAAATGTAAAAAAAGAAACTTGTCTAGGACATAGCTCAAGTGGTAGAAAGAAAAAAGAAAGAAAAGAGAAAGGAAGGAAGGAAGGAAGAGAGAGAAAGAAAGAGAGAAGGGAAGGAAGGAAGAAAGAAAGAAGGGGCGGGGCAGGAAGGAGGTAAGTAAAGGAACAGGATTGCCTCCAACCCTCCCAGGTATAACATTGACCTTGTCTGCTTGTCCGCCCTGGTGTGGTTAGTGTACTAGTGAACATGAAAACTGGCTGGGAACTGGACATTACTTAAACAAATAGGTAGCCCATTGGTCACTCTGTATCTTGAAGTCCCTATTTGGCATTTGTTAATGTCCCTTCCCCTAACCTCAGACTGCTGCTTCCTTGTTTGTGTCATCTGTTATTTTCCTTGCTTTTCCTAACTCTTTCTCTAACTTCTTTCTCTAAACTCTTTCCCCTTCTTCCACAACTTCAACTTTCTATGACCTCTAAGCAGATGACTCTCAAATCTCCACTCTAGTCCAGGACCTTATTTTACCTAAAATGGTGGGTTTCAGACTTGACTGTGCATCAAAATCTCCTGATGTATTTGTGAAGCATAGATTTCTAGGCCCCACTTCAAGGGTTTTAGATTCAAGACAGTAGGCCTGAGACCACACATATTCACATACAGTAAAATAGAATTCACATACAGTAAAGTGCACCTTTTTTTTTATTGTCAGTTGTGGGGATTGAACTCTGGGCTTGGGTGCTATCCCTCAGCTCTTCAGCTCAAGGTGAGTGCTCTACCACTTGAGCCACAGTGCCACTTTTGGTTTTCTAGTGGTTTATTGGAGATAAGAGTCTGACGGACTTTCCTGCTCCTGCCCCGGCTGGCTTTGAACCGTGATCCTCAGATATCAACCTCCTGAGTAGTTAGGATTACAGACGTGAGCCATAAGCACCCGGCTGAGTGAACCCTTTTTATTGTTGCTGTTGTTGTTTTGGTGCTGGTCCTGGGGCTTGAACTTAGGTCTGAGGCACTGTCCCTAAGCTTTTTTTTTTTTTTTCTGTTGTCAGTTGTGGGTCTTGAACTCTGGGCCTCGGCGTTGTCCCTCAGCTCTTCAGCTCAAGGCTAGCCCTCTACCACTTGAGCCACCGTGCCACTTCCATTTTCTGAGTGGTCTATTGGAGACAAGAATCTCACAGACTTTCTTGCCCAGGCTGGCTTTGAACCGTGATCCTCAGATCTCAGCCTCCTGAGTAGCTAGGATTACAGGCGTGAGCCACCAGTGCCTGGCTGTCCCTAAGCTTTTTTTTTTTTTTTTATTGTAAAGATACTATACAGAGGGTTACAGTTACATGAGTGAGGTAATGAGTACACTTTGTCCCTAAGCTTTTTTTGGTCAAGGCTAGCACCCTACCACTTGAGCCACAGCTCCACTTCTAGCTTTTTGTTGGTTGGTTGGAAATAAGAGACTCACAGTCTTTTCTGATCCTAAGATCTCAGCCTCCAGAGCAGGTAGGATTATAGATGTAAGCCAAAAGCACCCAGCAAAAGTATACATATTTTAAGTAAGAAGTTTGATAAGTTTTGAGATGTGAACCAATATCACAATGGAGACAATGAGGATTTCTATCCCCCACGTCCCACATCTCATTCCTCTCAACATCCATTTCCATCCCCAAGCAACCATAAACCTGTTTCTGTCAGTACAGATTAGTTTGCATTTTCTAGAATTTTATGTAAATGGAATCATGATATGTACTATGTATTACTTCTGGCTTATTTCATTAAGCTAAGCATAATTATTTTTAAAGATTTATCAACATTGTTGCATTGTCAGTAGCTCACTCCTTTTTATTACTGAATAGTAGTTCACTGCATGAGTATTCAACAATTGGTTTCACCATTCACCTCTTGCTAGACATTTAGATTGTTTCCAGTTGGAAGCTATCACAAATAAGGTTGCTAAAATCTGTGCTTTTCTTTCTTTTGGGAGTGGAGTGGCTGGTTTGTTTGGCAAGTGTATGTTTAACTATGTAGGAGATTGTCAGACTATTTACTAGACTGGTTGCATCATTTCAATACCCACCAGCAGTGTATGAAATTCCAGTTGCTCCACATTCTTGCCAACATGTAGTACCGTCAGTCTTTTTCATTTCAGCCATTTCAGTGGAAATTTAGTGATATGTCACATGGTTTTACTTTGTGTTTTCTTTATGTTTAATTATGTGTTATTTGCCATCCCTTTATTTTCTTGGGTTAAGTTTCATCTTACATTAAGTGCATGTTTAAATCTTTTGCTTGTATTAAAACTGAGATTGCTACCTTCTTACTCTTTTTTTTAATTGTGAGAATACTGTACAGAGGGGTTACAATTACATGGGCAAGATAATGAGTACATTTCTTATCAAGCATTGTAGCCTCCTCCTTTGTTTCCCTTTCCCATCCCATCCTCCCCCCCCCCCCCCCCCCAATCCCCCCCCCCCTGCACCAAATTTGTAAAGTTCATTTTCGACATAATGACTTGTACATCTCATTGTTGCAATGGGTCCACCTCTATCCCTATTTAAACAATTTGTTTTTCCCTTCCCCTCCACAAATTATACTGACATGAAATACAGTGAAAGCAGGTGTTATACTGTGGGGGAGGGACATACAAAGCAACAAAGAAATAATCTTATAAATGTGTTAGAAACAATCACATGAAAGAAAAAAAACATTTGAATACATATCTTAGGGTTCATTTCCCTAACATCAACTTATCTACCTTCTTACTCTTATACCATATACTTTATGTTTTTTGGATGGGGGGAGGTCCGGTGGGGCCTGAACTCTGGGCTTAGGCACTGTCCCTCAGCTCTTCAGCTCAAGGCTAACGCTCTACCACTTGAGCCACAGCGCCACTTCCGGCTTTTTTCTTTTTGTTTTTGTGGTGCTGAAGAATCGAACCCAGGGCCTCATGCATACAAGGCAAGTGCTCTACCACTGAGCCACCTTCCCAGCCCCTCTTTATGTTTTCTTAAACACAAGTGTTTGGTTAGATATGTTTTATAAGTAATTTTCTCCTGCATTTGGCTTACCTTTTCATTCTTCTAAAAACAACATTTTTTGAAGAAAAACATTCTTATTTTGATTAAGTCTAATTTATTTTCAAAAGCATTTTGTGTTCTTTTGGTCTTATTTATGTCTCTATTTTTTTTTAATAGTGCTAGTCTGTCCTGGGACTTGAACTCAGGGCCTGGGTGCTGTTCCTGAGCTTTTGTGGTCAAAGCTAGCACTCTACTACTTGAGCCACTGATCTACTTCTGGCATTTTAGGTAGTTAAGTAAAGATAAGAGTCTCATAGACTTTCTTACCTGGGCTGGCTTCAAACTGCAATCCTCAGATCTCAGCCTCCTGAGTAGCTAGTATTACAGGCCTGAGATACTAGTGCTTGGCTAGTCAAGCAACTTTTGTTGAAAAGATTATCCTTTCCCCCATTCATCTACCTTGGTATTTTTGTCAAGAATCAATGGACCATTTCTGCAGGTTCTATAGGACTCTCTATCCTGCTTCATTTATTTATTTATAATTTGTCAGGGCTTGAACTCTGGGCTTGGGCTCCGTCACTGAGCTCCTCAGCTCCACTTCTGGTTTTTCTGGTGGTTAATTGGAGATAAGAGTCTCAAGGACTATCCTGCCTGGGCTGGCTTTGAACAGTGATCCTCAGATCTCAGCCTCCTGAGTAGCTAGGATTACAGGTGTGAGCCACCAGTGCCTGACTGTTTCACTGATTTTTAAAACATTATTTTTATACTAATATTATCTGTATTATTTGAAATGAAGGAGAGTAAGCCTTTCAACTTTTATGTGTGTATCTGTGAGTCTGGAGATTGAACTCAGGGGCTTGTACATCTAGCAAGTATTATACTACTTCACTATATACCCAGATCTCAACTTCATTCTTTTTCAAAGTAATTTGACTGTTCTGGAACTTTAACATTTCCTTATGTATTTAGAATCCATGTTCAATATCTAAAAGTAAAGAAACCTGCTGAGATTTGGAGATTACATTGAATATGTACATCAATTTGTGGACTATAAACATCTTAACAATATTAAATCCTCCAAAGCATGGGCTATTTCTCAATTTATTTAGGTCTTTAAGTTTTCTCAGTGAAATTTTATGGCTTTTTTAGACTAGTCTTATACTTCCTTGTCAAATTAATCTGTAATATTTAATGTTAATATTTTTGATGCTGCTGTGGGTTTTTGTTTTGTTTTGTTTTGGTAAGTCGCAGGGCTTGAACTCTGGGCCTAGGCGCTGTCCCTCAGCTCTTCAGCTCAAGGCAAGCGCTCTACCACTTGAGCCACAGTGCCACTTCCGATGCTGTTGTGAATGGAATGTTTTAAAAATCTCTATTTCCTATTATTTCTGACAAATATGTAGAAATATAATATATGTCTATAATAGCACAAGTTCCTCACAGTTTCCTACTCAGTAAGACTGGCAAGTAGTCTAAGAATTTTCATTTAACAGAGTCTAAGGTGATACTGATGCTATTTGTGTGGGGACCAACGTTTGTCAACGTTAACCATTGACATAGACGTTGTGTTTGAACCTCCTGTATCAAACCAAGTCTATCATCTACCCTGAAAAGCTCTTCCTCTGATTTCTCCCTAGAAACCCCATAATCTAATTTCATATCCATTGGATGACTAAAGTTTCCCATTGAAAAACATCAGCCTATTCTTCACTGTAACATCCTCATATGTAATCAGCTGCCATCCTGGTAGTTCATTCCTGAAGTACATCTCCCCCATATCCTCTTCTATTTACTTTCTATTGCGATAGCTTCCTCTCTTCCCTTCTTGATATCTTAAATGTTCTCTCTACCTCTAATCTTTCCTACTACTGAGTGAGTACTGAATGAACATCTGTGTCAGACACTCAGATTAATTTTTTCCAGTCAACATTTAGATTGTACCTGTCTTCTAAAGAATCTACCATAGGACTCTCACTGCTTACTGAATGAAGTCTAATCTCCTTGCTCTGCTGTTGCATAGACTTCCAGTTACCTACTCAATATCCATTCTCCCTTTAGTCACTGGTAGCAAAATTCATATCTTATTCAACTAGCAATATGTCCAGCTTTTTAACAGCTGTATTTCTCAGTATGCCTTGTAGGAAAGGCTGTGTGATTAAGTTCTGTCCAGTAAGATGTGTATATATAGAAGTTGTTGGTTCCACTTCCTGGAGAATTCCATAAAGGTTCCAGTGAGGAGGCAGATAACTGGATGGATTGTCTGTCTTTGCTTTTTGCTGGAGTTCCAGCAGGTGTCTTGAACTATGAAACAACCTTAATGATGGAAGTACTTGCTGAGGATATAAGTAGTCTGGGTCCTTGCTGCAATAGAACTGCCATATAAATCCCAGACTGTCAATATTTAAAATTACACAATTTTGAAAAAAAAATTCTTAAGTGTTTAAGCTACTGTAAATTGGCTCATTATAGACAGCTTTAATCCAGGCTAATCCATCTGATATTTAAAGCTCTAGATACTGGTCCCAGCGAATTTTCTAGTTTCATCTTCCTCTAGCTCCCTACAAAGACATTGTATTCTTTTCTTTTCTTTTTTTGTCAGTCGTGGGGCCTGAACTCAGGGCCTGGGTGCTGTCCCTCAGCTCTTCAAGCTCAAGATTAGCACTCTGCCAATTGAGCCACTGTGCTACTTCTGGCTTTTTCTGCTTATGTGGTGCTGAGGAATTGAACCCAGGGCCTCATGCATACAAGGCAAGCACTCTACCACTGAGCCAGACCAGAGACATTGTATTCTATCCAAACAACATGATTTTATGTTTTCTAAGGACCTTCCTGTCTCCACGTCTTTTCTTATGATCTTTTCCTATGCCTAACTAATAAGTTCAATCCTCAATAGTTAGAGTCTTCCCTGATTTTTTTTCCCAAATATAATCTCACCTGTTTTACACTCTTGAGTATTTTGACTGGATCATGCTTGGCACTTAGAATATGCCTCAAGTTATCACTACTTAGATTCCTGTCTTACCAGATTGTAAGCTGTACTCATGGTACCAAGCACAGGGTTAGTATTTACCAAAGATTTGCTGAAGTAATGCATGAAGTAATAAAGGGTGAAAGACAAGTAGTGAACATTTCATCACTCCTCATCCTGTACATACACCCATCTCAATCCCTTCAAAGAAACTGTGAATTAAGGTTTCCACTATTGATCATGGAGAAGAGTTAGTAGGCGCGAAGATGAGAAGCTGCCGCTAGAAAGGACAAGGCGAACGGAGAATTATTAGACTTGGCACAGCCTGCCTTGTAAGAACAACAACAACAACTAATATTTACTAAGCACTTGCTGTATGCTGACACCATGCAAAGTGATTTACATGCACTATTTCATTTAATCCACCAGCAGCCTATGAAATTGGTACTAATCTTTCCCCTATTTTACAAATGAGGAGACAGAGATTCAGAGGGGTTAACTTACTTATCTGAAGTCACAGAGCTTGGAAGAGGAAGACATGGAACTGCATCTGGTTCTAAGTCATGTTCTTAATTATGTGCCAGACTCTGTGACACAAGGCTGCCTATCCTGCAGTGCTGGGCCCCAGCCTAGCATAGAGGATCTGTTCCTATCTGTTTATATCCGCTTACCCTGCAGAGACTACACAGTGCCCTTATAGCCTGAAGGCTTTGCAGAATGTTTGGCATCAAAATGATCAAAAAGATGTTTTCCCATCTTGGGAATAGAGAATAGATAAATCTTTTTTTTCATCTTTTCATGATTTGAAACCAAAACGTTTAGACTTTTTATATACAGCAAACATAAGATTCTGAAATTTGGAGAAGGCTGGGGAAGTGGCTCAGTGGTAGAACACTTGCCTTGCATGCATGAGGCCCTGGGTTTGATTCCTCAGCACCACATAAGCAAAAAGAAAAAAGCCGGAAGTGGTGCTGTGGCTCAAGTGGTAGAGCACTAGCCTTGAGTCAGGACAGCGCCCAGGCCCAGAGTTCAGGCCCCATGACTGGACGACCCCCCCCAAAAAAAAGAAAGTTGGAGAAAAGTAAGACCACCTAGAGACCTCAAAACCCAAGAAACAATTTAGTGGTGAGTTTTCTGGGCTTTATTTTTGGTTCATTTTTAATATCTTGGCTTGAAACTAAAACCAGCAACAAAACATTAAAAAAAAAAACCCTGGAAAATGCCAAGTGTAAACAAACAGCACCCCTCCCCAATGTCTTCTCTCCACTTAAAGCATTAAGAAATACCCCAAAAGACAACTTTTAGACAATATCACTCTAATAAACAGCACAGGAAAAACTATATCCTAATCCCTACTCAAGCCAATAAAGGTGAGCCTAAACTTGATTCCTCACCATCTCCCAAAATAGTCAGAGAGGATCAACTAGGGAACCTGGATCTTTATCCCTTTGACAGTGAGAAATTTTACCCTTCAGTATATGCTAGAAGAGATCATTCAAGTAGCAATAAGCCAGGCAGTCTTAACCCTCATAGCTAAGGAAGGTATCATTGGAAGGCTAGTGGAGATTTAGAACCACCTCCCCCACCCCTCACTTTGTGATAACAAGACAATGATCGGTTCCTTCTCCTACTAGAGCAGTGTTAGAAAAGCTTGGGTGCAAAAGAGAAGTTTAAGACAAAACAATAGTCATAATACCCCAAAGTTCAAGTTTCAATCGAAAATCTTCATATCAACAACCAAGAAAATCTCAATTTTAATGAATACAATTGATGGATGCCAACATTGAGATGACACAAATGTTAGAATTAACTAACAAAGATTTTTTTCCAGTCCTGGGGTTTGAACTCTGGCCCTGGGTGCTCTCCTCACACTTTTGTGTTTAAGGTTGGCTTGCTACCATTTGAGCCACAGTTCCATTTCTGATTTTTTTTTTGTACTTTAGTGGAGCTAAGAGTCTCATGGACTTTCCTGCCAGGGCTGGCTTCTAACCACAATGCACAGATCTCTGCCTCCCGATAGCTAGGATTGCAGGCATGAGCCACCAGTGCTTGGCTGCTAACAAAGATTTAAAAAAAAAACCATCACAAACTTACGTCAAGGATGCTAAGGGTATAATGCAATGATACAGTACTTGCCAATCATGTGCAAAGCCCTAGGTTGTGTCACTGACACTGAAAATAAAACTACAGACTGGGAAAATGGCTTGCTGGTAGAGCACTTGCCTGCACATACAGTGTCATACATGGTCTCCAGTGTGGAAGAAAGGAAAGGAGGAAAAGGGAGAGGGAGGAAAAGTACCCTAAAATTATGAACATTTTTGAAGCATAAAACATAACATCTCAGCCAGAAAAAAGTATAAAGGAGAATCAAAAACAACATTCAAATTAGTGCGGTACAACAGAAGTAAAAACTTAAATAAATGGGCTCAAAAGCAAAGGAAAGAATCAGTGAAGTAGAAGATAAAACAACAGAAACTAGTTCAATCTACACTAACAGATTGAAAATTGAATGTGATACTATAATAAAAGTTCTAACATTTCATTATTGGAATTTCAGAAGAAAAGAAGAGAGCAGATCTGAGAAAATACTCAAAGAATGACCCAAACTCCCCAAATTTGTCAAAAGATATAAAACTAAAAAGTCAAGAAGTGGGATACACCAGTGGCTCACACCTATAATCCTAGCTACTCAGGAGGCTGAGATCTGAAGATCTGGGTTCAAAGTCAGCCCAGGCAGGAAAGTCCATGAGACTCTTATCTCCAATAAAAAGCCAGAAGTAGTGCTGTGACTCGAGTATTAGAGTGATCGCCCTGAGCAAAAGAAGCTAAGGGACAGAATCCTGGCCCAGAGTTCAAGCCTCAAGACTATCAGCAGCAGCAACAGCAG